>NC_134354.1:711331058-711631058 GCF_048569485.1 Anomaloglossus baeobatrachus
TAAGAGTAGGCCCTGCAGAGCATGCAGTAAATTCTAGGGCTTAGTCAAAGCTGGAAGCCCCTGCCTAAGGTGAACACCAGGGTAAAGATGCTACACAATGGTGGCATGGAGGCTATGGGCAGCGGGGTTCACCATAGAGGTGTGCAGTGCAGTAAGTAGAATTTTTCTTTCTTTTTCGCCTTTTCCCAGCCCTCTACTGTTTAGCAAGATGACAGCCATTTTTTTTTAGTTCACACAGAGCAAACTACAACAAACCCTTTTTCACCAGAATGTGAATGTTTGTAAAATCCAAGTGGAATTCAATTCCACACAAATAAGCTTTAACATCTCTAGTTCTAACTTCTTGTCAGAATATCGTGAGAGAAACTTCTTTCAAGAAGTCCACAATTATCTGTGAGGAAGAAGGAGTCATTTATGGATCATTTTTTAGGTTATATAATTTTGAGATGAAGGCATTGAAGCTATCTGTTCCATTCTTTGGGCTTATGATTTTAGAGCAATTATCATTGCCTAAAAGATATGAGATTCTTGATTTTTATGTTTCAGTTTAATTCTAGTTTCCATGAATTTCCTTTTTTTTTTGTTTTACAAGGTACAGCAAAACAAGAAATGAGCAAGAAATTAAGCTGCTTATGGTAATCTGCCATTAAGATGCTTCTAAGATCTTGTCTGAGCTTCAACTATTGTATCCTGGAAAATATCAGTTTTATTTAGTTGGCGGTTAGATTCTAGGGTTTTAATCTAGTCTGAAAGGTTATTTGTACTTGCTATATTTGTTTTTACTATTTTTATTATTATCATTTTTTTTTTTGAAATAGGAACACTATGGTATCATTTGGCCTCTATTTGGGGTTTTAAAGGTAACTGTTTGTTGAGTGCAATTGAAAAATATTCTACTATGGATAAGAAAGTCTACCTCTACATCTGAAGAATAAATATTCCTATGCCAAGATAAAGAGTTAAAAATTAAATAGGAAGCAAGATACTTAAGTGGAATGGGGCATGGTTTGACTAATCAGTCATGTTGTAGAATAACGGAAGATTTGCTCTTCATTCGGAGTCACTTCTCCACTTGTAATAGGTCTAAGAGAAAAAGATCAGTATCTAGCAGAGTAAAAGGTAAATCCACTGGAATTGCAATGGAAACACCTAAAAACATCAAATGAATTCTATGTATAAAGGAGTGAAAGATATCGGTCACCCCCTGAAAAAAATCTGCCCTTCTTGATCAAAAGTTAAAATTTTTCAAACACTGTATTACCATTTTTTATATTGATGCATTTACTGCAGTTTTACAATATAAATAAGTTGTAGTGTAGCCTGAAGTGTTACATCTGGTCAATCTTGTAGTTGGGAGGAGTTTTGGGATCAAAATGTCATGATCCAGGACCAGTTTTCCCTGCTTCAGAGTTTCCCAGACCCACCCTGGTCATGTCAGGGGTTAACTCCCATCAGCCTCATTCTGGTTTCAGGAGACAATATATCTGGTCCCTGAATCTGCATTCCTGTGCTGCTTATAGTTTTGCTCTGCAGCCTATGACTGGCTCTGATGAGATTTCATGTTTGATCTGACTCCTTGTTGCCGTGCCCTTACCTGTACCTCCCCCATTCGTCCGTCTGTCTCAGTCTCGGACTTCCCGCTCATGTCTGTTGTTTACCCATCCTGGTTCATCCTCCTTCCCGTGTTTGTGTCTCCTCAATCTCTGGTCTTGTCTTCTGTTCCCTGCGCCCTTTGTGTTTCCCTCTCCTTGCTTGATCTTCTGGAATCTGACGTTAATTCTGTTTTCTGACCTGATGTTGATCCTCCTTTTGCAGTGACTTTACTTTCTTGGCTAGATCCCGACTGCTTGACTATTCTATTGCCTCTTGGTGGTTCGCCTGTTAACTGTTGCCACCTAGTGGGGAATACGCTGTACTATGTCTTACCAGCCCTTTGTACAGCGTGACACAAAAATGCTAAAATGCTAAAATTGTACAGTATATACAATAGACTGTAATTGTAGGGCATATTTCCAATGTTGGGTGTGAAGTTTTGACACTATTTACTTCACATTTTTGTTACATGAGATATAATTGAGTAGTAATTAAGTTATTAGAAATTTGTAAGAACGGGAATAGTCTTGTCTACAAATAGTTGTTGTTGAAGTTGTGTAGGGAATTGAGAATTACCATCTTGGAAGATTGAGGAGCAAGGACAAGGAGGCACAAAGGGTGGATGTGTGTTAGAATGGACAAGAATAGCATGCTCCTAAACCATTTCTGATACTCGTTATGTGGCTGAGAATCTGCAGTTAACTCTCAGATCCTGAGACTAGGACAGAGGTTTGGGAAAGAAGAGAAAGGAGCACCTTCAGTGGTTGTCACCTGGAGGGTGATGATGGGATTTTGGGGACCCTAAGACAGAAAAGGCATATGGTACAAAGGCTATGTGTAAGCTGGACTTTGAGTTCAGAAAAAAATGTCTAGATAGCAAAGCCAAGGCATAAATTGTAGACTGTAAGTAGGCTGAAGGCAGAAGGAAAAAAGCACTAAGATCAAAGAAGGAGGATCATAGCTAATTTGTGCAACTGCTGGATACTGTATAAAGTATTGGTTTACAAATCTGACAGCTATGTTTTTTGTTTTTACTGGAAACAATAAGATGTAAAAAATAAGTCATGTACCTGCTATTCTGTGGATACGTCAAGCTCATTAGTAAATTGTAGTTTATTTTAGAACATGAGGTGAATCCTTTTGTGTCTACGTTGTAAGTTTGCGGTTAATTGGTCATCAACTAATGTGCAACCTGAGAGGGAAACAATTCCAGAATTTAATATCACAAACACCTTAAGAAACCCATTTCACGAATGTTTCGAATCACTAAAGTGATCCTTGCCTGAGTCCTAACACCGGTGTCACACTCAGGCCTCACTTAACTTCCATGGGATGAGGAACTACAATGGGTGCACGACATTTCACAGCTTAATCTCACAATCGTCCGCCTCTTAGGCTACAGATTGAACACAGAACATACCCTAACTAATCCACACACCCAAGACACTCAAAACTGCCACCACTTATGGAAAGGGCAGTAAGTGTCAATGTCTTGTGTGACGCCCTGGGCAAGCCAGGGGTCACAGGTCACAACACCACACGCACCCCACATTCCCTGCAGGTACACCTAAGTCAAACAAAAATCCTTGTTGCCTTCCTCCAGGAGCTGGTGTCCACACCAGGGGGTTGGCTCCACCCACCGAGGAGTTCACAGCTCTGGAGGCGGGAAAAACCAGGCAGTTTAGCTCAGGCAGAGCTTGAGTGAAGAGTTAAGCTAGGGAAGTGAAGGAGTAAACAAGCAGATAGAGTTGAGAGTTGAAAGTGAAAGGAAGTGAAGTGAAGTGGTAAAGGATGAAAGTAGGAGTAGTGACAGCAAGAAGCCTGAAGTTAGTCCGGGTGTGTGCCCCGGACTGAGACAGCAAGGTTGGCAGACGGCGGTGACCGTCTGCAGGCGAGACTGATTGGAGGTTGCCGAAAGGACCGTGGACGGGTGGTGACCCGGCGGTACCGGAGCGGTATACGAAGATTAGTCAGCACCAGGGCAGGGGCCTTTCGGATCCCGGCAAGGCTAGGAGTCGCCATAATTTGCCAAATCCGTCAGTGAAGGGGACGGCTGTCTCTCAACAACTAAGTCCCGATTGAAGGCAACAGTCCGACCGTAGAGGGGAGACACCGCCACCGCCAAGGCACCAGTTTCCCAGGGCCAGCGCCTGCGAGCAAGAGTGGAGCTCCTCCGGCTCATATCCAAGCTGGGGAGCGGGTTACCGGTGGGAACCCATCGCAACCAAACAACAACACATAGGTGCAGGAAAGAGACCGTCCCCGTACCTGCAGGGGATATCAACAGTGCAACCGTCTGAGGGACCCGTCCAACCAGCCATTTGTTTACCGAGAACTGTGTCGTGTTGACTGGCTGAGCGAGTACCTCCGTGCCGCGCGGCACAGCGCTGCCCCTGCGCCCCTGCACCTCCACAGGCCCATAGCCCGCCTGTCCACTATCCCAACTCCATCACTGGGCCCCGGGATCACCAACCCCTACCCACGGAGGGGCAACACAACAACTGGCTGCTCCATACCATCACTCCCGGGATCCCCAGCCAGAGCAGCGGTGGTGTACACTCAATCACCACAACCGTGGGTGGCTTCACGGACAATAAACAATCCCCACACCCAAACCCCCTTTCACTCACGGGCGAGGAGCGCCGCTAGAGTCCCCGGGATCCGGCCCATCGCTCGAGCCACCGAGCAGCAGCAGGCCGCAGCAGCCGCGGCAGCTGGACCCGAGCAGTGGGAGAGAGCGGCGTCCCCTCCTCCGCCCGCGACAACTTGGCGTCACGAACAGGATCTTACCGCTCTGCCGTCTGGTAGAGGTGCGCCTTGTTACCGCCGGAGGTGTCCGGCCGAAAAATTTCAGAAGCCGCCATCTTTAGCGCGAAGAGTTCCCGCTCGAGCGTCTTCTCGAGTAGCAGAGGCGCGAAGGCCAAAACCCTGCCCCGATAGAGGAGGGGCCGGAAAGAAGCTAAGGGGGACGCGATGGCGGCTGGATGCATGTGAGCGCAGCTATAAAAGCAGGGACGCCAGGACTCTGCAGTCACCCTGTTCCTGGAAGAAGTCACCAGCAGAATGTGGATGCCGTCCCGTAGCACCGTAGCCCACGCGCCGGGAACCGCGGCGTGGGTGGAGATCCGGACCGCGCAGCTCTACCAAAGGCTGCAGGTCAAGATGCAGCTCCTCATGGAGGAGTGGGAGGCCGACATGGCGGACGTGATCGCGACCGTGCGGAGACGCGAGGAGGAAGCCGAGGAAGGGAGGATGAGTGACCCACGCCCCGATGCCCTTGAAGGGCCGGTCAATCGCGGCTGCGGGACCCGGTCCAAGCCCTCTCGCTCTGTTGACTCCCTCGCCACCCGTCTCGATAGCTGTGACCCCGCCACTAGGCCCGCTGCCACCGCAACCGGTAGCGATAGCCAGCATGCCCGCCCCTGGCGGGCCGACCTGTAGCCGGAGCCCGTAGCAAGTCGGAGGTGCTGCCATGGAAGGCCCCGAAGTCTGCACCGGAGGCAGCCCCTGAGAAGTCCCCCGAGCCGGAGCTGATGACCCGTTCCGAGCCGGAGGCCCAGCTGCGGAAAGCCCCTGTGCCCATCCCCCACACCTCGGCTGAGGTAGCGTCGGGTTGTCGCTGCAAGGCGGCGTCCAAGGCCAAGACGCCGCGGGACCTGCCGCCCAGATCCCTGACAGTGGGCAGCGTCCAGAATGTCCCGCGGGGCCCGACCCGTGCGCCGGAGCTCGTAGCAGCACCGTATTGGGACAGGGAGCCGGTACCGCTGGGTCCGGAGATCGGTGAGAGGGAAAAGAAGAAAGCCGAATTGGTGGCACGGGCAATCCGAGAGAAGGAGAACCTCCGCCAGGCGACGTTCCGTGTCCGGGGCCCGCTGTATGAAGGACAAGTGAGGCGGTTTGATGTCCGCCGGGGCTATGGGTTTATCTACGAACCGGGCCTGGAGGCCGAAGTGTTTATAGCCCGGCGGGATGTGAATGCCCACCTGCCCGAGGAGCACCCCGGCCGTAACCTGATGCCGGGTGACATTGTACAGCATACCCGGCACTGTGGAGAGATGGGATGGTTCGCCCTAGATGCAAAACTGAGGGGCAGCCAGGAGAGCCGAGTGAGTTCTGCACCCCCTCCCTCGGATGAAGCTGAATATCCGGAGTAATGGCAGTGGGGCACCGCTGCACCGTCCGCGTTGGGACCACCACTGAGTTTTGTTTGAAAAGTTTGAAAAAGTTTACAAATGATGAGATGATAACCGAACAGTCACCTGATTAACTGTGATTTGGAAAACTGGCCGTTGCTGGCACCGTTGTCCCCGAGGGGACCGTTTAAAATGTTGCATGGAGAACTTTCCATGGACAAGCCCGTGAACTTGCAGGGCAACCACAAACGTTAAGTGGCATGTAAATAAGTTGTTTTACCGTTACCGTTTCCGCAGTTGCCGCCTCCGGAGAGGCAGGTTGGAGGGAGGGCCCGCAGTAGAGCCGGCTGGGGCCCAGCCACCACAGGAACCGGTGGCTACCCTCTGGAGGGGAAGGACAGATCCCGCTTGGGTAACTTGTGCTGGACTGGGGTCAAGGGGTGCTGCCTGGGTTTTAGGGGCAGCATCAGGGCCAGGTTGCTTGGGTGGGAGAGAGCGGAGACCGTAACCGTAAACCGTTTGCAACGTTTAAGAATTGAACCTCCCGATGTGGGATGATGCCATAAATTGTAAATATGTTACCGTTTTTCATATTTTTACAGAAAACAAAAGGAAAATAAAACTGTTGGACGGGCAGCCCGAGGATGGTCTGCATTTTGCTAAGGGGGAATGTGACGCCCTGGGCAAGCCAGGGGTCACAGGTCACAACACCACACGCACCCCACATTCCCTGCAGGTACACCTAAGTCAAACAAAAATCCTTGTTGCCTTCCTCCAGGAGCTGGTGTCCACACCAGGGGGTGGGCCAGGCGGTTGGCTCCACCCACCGAGGAGTTCATAGCTCTGGAGGCGGGAAAAACCAGGCAGTTTAGCTCAGGCAGAGCTTGAGTGAAGAGTTAAGCTAGGGAAGTGAAGGAGTAAACAAGCAGATAGAGTTGAGAGTTGAAAGTGAAAGGAAGTGAAGTGAAGTGGTAAAGGAGGAAAGTAGGAGTAGTGACAGCAAGAAGCCTGAAGTTAGTCCGGGTGTGTGCCCCGGACTGAGACAGCAAGGTTGGCAGACGGCGGTGACCGTCTGCAGGCCAGACTGATTGGAGGTTGCCGAAAGGACTGTGGACGGGTGGTGACCCGGCGGTACCGGAGCGGTATACGAAGATTAGTCAGCACCAGGGCAGGGGCCTTTCGGATCCCGGCAAGGCTAGGAGTCACCATAATTTGCCAAATCCGTCAGTGAAGGGGACGGCTGTCTCTCAACAACTAAGTCCCGATTGAAGGCAACAGTCCGACCGTAGAGGGGAGACACCGCCACCGCCAAGGCACAAGTTTCCCAGGGCCAGCGCCTGCGAGCAAGAGTGGAGCTCCTCCGGCTCATATCCAAGCTGGGGAGCGGGTTACCGGTGGGAACCCATCGCAACCAAACAACAACACATAGGTGCAGGAAAGAGACCGTCACCGTCGCCTGCAGGGGATATCAACAGTGCAACAGTCTGAGGGACCCGTCCAACCAGCCGTTTGTTTACCGAGAACTGTGTCGTGTTGACTGGCTGAGTGAGTACCTCCGTGCCGTGCGGCACAGCCCTGCCCCTGCGCCCCTGCACCTCCACAGGCCCATAGCCCGCCTGTCCACCATCCCAACTCCATCACTGGGCCCCGGGATCACCAACCCCTACCCACAGAGGGGCAACACAACAACTGGCTGCTCCATACCATCACTCCCGGGATCCCCAGCCAGAGCAGCGGTGGTGTACACTCAAACACCACAACCGTGGGTGGCGTCACGGACAATAAACAATCCCCACACCCAAACCCCCTTTCACTCACGGGCGAGGAGCGCCGCTAGAGTCCCCGGGATCCGGCCCATCGCTCGAGCCACCGAGCAGCAGCAGGCCGCAGCAGCCGCGGCAGCCGGACCCGAGCAGTGGGAGAGCGCAGCGTCCCATCCTCCGCCCGCGACACTTGCACATGTCAATGTACTTATTGCCTGCAGGCCACACACAGGTCAAATGCACAAACTATCACTTAGTCTTTATGGATACATTTGGGTTCTTTGGGGTAACAAGGCAAAGCTATTAACATTTTAGGCTGTTAAAAAAAACAAAAAAACCCAAAACAGTAAAGTGCTTAATATGCATAACAAAGATAAGAAAATTACAGACATGTGTGCCGCCCCTGCAGCGGATCGAACCGCTCGGATCCGTGGGTGGTGATTACTTGTGGCTCGAGGGTCTCCGGACCCAGGAGCTAGAGTCCACACTCAAATGTATAAGGGGGTTATTTACAGGGGATAGGTTTAGTTTGTGATGCCATCTGTGGTATGCGGTAATTGGGAGTACCCGGGGTGATGGAGTGGAGCAGCAAGATGACGTTACCCTCGACGGGTAGGGGTAGGTCCCGGGACTCTGGATGGTGATGCGGGGATGCAGTGCAGGGGTCAATCGGGTACTCATTCAGCAATGAAGCAGACGCTGACAACAGGGTAATCAAAGTCTCTGACTGCCGTTGCCTCTCGAGGGGAGCTCGTCCGGGTCCCATCCCCTGCAGCACTGCCGGTGGTCTGTAACCTGCTTCCCGGCACACAGTTTAGATTGTCCGTAGTGGCCCGGTAGCTTGGAGCTTTCCAGGCCCCACTCCCCACTGTGGCTAAGTGAAGGAGCCTGCTCTCAGGAGCTCACGCTAGGGATTTCAGTGGGCTGCTTGTTAGGAAAGCCCTATCCCCCTTGTTGCGCTAGTGCCTCCGATCTCTGAGCTTGGTGGGAACAGTCCATAAAGGCCCTGTCCTACGCAGGTTAATTGCCGGGTTGCCTGAAGCTTCTCCCCGACCTAGGGTCCGTTTAGCCCGACGTGCCAGACCAACGTCTGCGACCTACTTTACTTCTCCCCTGGGAGCGCCAACTCCCAGCTTCCTCAGAGCTCCTCACAGCTCGAGGGCTACCACTGAACTGACTTGACACCTCCCACCTTTCTGCCTGACCCCTAGGTGGGCGGCCCTATTCCTGCTTAAGCAGCCCACTGGTGTGCCTGACAGGTGTAATGCAACGTGTATCTAGGATTTGTGAATGCTGGTGAAGGCAGTACTGCAGGATTGAGACCCAGAACCATGGGGGTTTGGGGTCCTGCACGGGGAGGGCAGATTGTGCAGAATACGGTGACGACCCGAATAGTCTAGGGCGTCACACATGCATAAAAGATGCAAAACAGTTGTAAAAATAAAAGGTGAAAAAAGTAGGAAAGTTCTGTACTTAGCAGCCTTCTGTAAGAAAGTTAATGCCTGCTCTCATGGACATAGGTCAGAATGTGCACAATTCCAAAGGATTTGGGTCATCAACTTGTGTCTACTTAAGATAATTTCATTCATTATATACAGTCCATCATTGACACTGCGTTATCCAACACTTCTTCATGGGTCCACCCATCAGAGGGTTCTTCCCATCGCACAAGACTTCCGTTCCCTTTCAACTACCGTATGTGGCATATTATTCATGTTATATGATACTTGGCTGAATGATATTACAGGATGTCCAGGATGTCACTCATTTGGGTCAGCAGACATATGATTCCACTAAATTACACTCTAAATTACCATAGTAAAGGTGGTGTATAAGGTGTCAGAGGTGGAAATCATGTATTAATTGTGTTTTCCTAACATTTATATTTCACATATACTGTATCATTAGAATTTCAAGAGTCAGTGGAAGATATGGGGACTTATACCTGGCTGAAAAAAGGGTTTAAGGGACTTTTATCCAGTCTGAGAAGATGTTATAACTGTGAACATTGTGCCTTCCTCAAATTGGCTGTCGCAGTCTTCTCCCTGTTTTGGTGACTATGACATCTTTTTGACTGGAACACCTCATCCCTATATGGGATTCTGCATTTAAACGTTGTTTTGTTTCCTTTGGTCCTGAAGTAGTTAATGTCAGTTTTTCTGCCAGCAGCTCTCCTGCAGTTAAGGTCACCTATAGCTGCTCTGTAGCCATGTCCACCTTCTGTTTAAATAGCCAGGTCTCCCAGCAAGCCTTGCTGATCATACAGAGCCATGCTGGCCCCCTTTGGGGAAGGATCTACTGAGGATTCATCCTGAAGTTGGATATTCTCCATTTTTTTGTTGCATTCCCTTGTTTGTCTCACCTACCCTCTTGTTGTGTTAGTGCATTGGCGGGCTTAGTGAGCCATACCACCATAATCCTTAGCTAGGACTATAGTAGGGATTTTTTTGGGCTTCAGGTATTCCTGCTCAACGACAAGTATGGAGCCTTTATAGGGTCTGGATAAGAGGTTACAGCGCCTGGTTAAGGCAGGAGGTGTCCACCTACCCTCTCACTAGCACCAGGGCTCACCATTGTTATTGTGTTCCTGGTGTTTCCCTTTGTTTGTAGTGTAGTTGTTGGGTGTTTTTTGTGGTGCTTCAGACATCTGTTGGTCTGAACTGGCTCGCCATGCTATTTGCATGACATTGACGATCAGGGACTACAAATTAGGTTTTGCTGGTGCAGCTTTCATATGTTTCAATGGAAGTTGCTGTTTGGAGCTCCGCTCTGAGCATCCATCTTCATCCTCAGTCAGAACAAGTCCAGTGAATGTGTTTTTTGAGGAAATGCTATTATTACCCTGTAGCTAAAATTGACCTATATTTTTGTCTTTAATCCATATGCTGTTATTATTCTTGTCATATTATGAATACAAAAATCCCATAGTAATAGATAATCATAACCATCATGGATATGCTTTATGTTATATATTTTGTATATTCTGATATTTTTAGGTATTACATTCATTACTCCTGAAATGTTCAATATGTGTGTAATAAAAGACTGTATACTAACGCTTGATTATATCATTTCCATCTTAGACTGAAGCATCTTTAGTAATTAATCATGCCTTTTTTTCTAAAATCTAATATGATTGGAGTGATGATTAGCATGGAAGTTTTCTTTGAGCTCCAGCCCAGAAATCTTGGCTTTCTGCAAGTGTTTCTAGACAGACAAGAAGGGATTGTATATGAAAATGAAAAATAAAAAAAAATCAATAGACATTGAACATAATGTGTAAGGAAAAAAAAGTATCCTTAGAGTACATTTCTGTGTTATTTTTATACATTTACTGAATTGTAAAGTATTAGTGTATTAAATATACTGCAGATATGCCACAGCTTGTTATAGACCCCATCTCTGCTTCTCATACAACCAGATTAGATCTTATACTTTGCACTGACGAGGGGCAATCACCCCGAAACACCGTGTCTGCAAATTGAGACTGTGATTAGAGATGAGCAAACCTTTCAAAGTTCGGTTTGACGATCCTTACCGAGTCTCTTAGTGCTCACCGAACAGTTCAGTGAACATACTGAGACCATTGAATTCAATCGGAGGCCAAATGTATGTGTTGTAAAATGGTGTAGAGAACTGTTAAAGAAAGAAAATAAAGCAGGACATACTTACTGAGTCTCCGGCGCGGTTGTAACTGCTCCTGCAGCTGTATCTGCTCCCGCAGCTGTTCTTCCAGGGCCACTGATTATCCCTCATCCATATTCACTGCTGTCCCCGCCCACTGGCATCTCTGATTGGCCCAGACAGCATCTGTAATTGATTGGAATCTCAGACCCTCTCTGTGGGTCTGTTGTGGAATAAAATAGATAAAATTGGCTTGGCGTAGGGTCCCCTCATTTTTTCATAAAACCACAGATAAAGCCCAAAAGTATAGGCTGCAGCCCCCAGTCTTGCACTTATCTTGGCTGTGTATCAAAATAAGAGGAACAGCATGCAGATTTTTTAAAATTATTTAAATAACTAATTTAAAAAAATGGCGTGTGGTCCCCCCAATTTTGACACCCAGCCAAGATAAAGACCAACAGCTGGGGGCTATAAGCTGCCATTCACCCCATATTACCCTGATTGCCACTTCACCAAGGTAATCGGGAAGAGCTGGGTAAAGTACCGGGACTGTCATATCTAATGGATGTGGCAATCCTGGGTGACTGCAGGCTGCTATTTTTAGGCTGGGTGGCAAAAAAGCATGGGTCTCTCCAGCCTGAGAATACCAGCCCCCAGCTATTGGGCTTTATCTTGGCTGGGTATTAAAATTGGAGGGACTGCATACTATTTTTTTAAATTATTTATTTAAATAATTTTTTAAAAAAAACGCATGTCATTCCTCCTATTTTGATACACAGCCAAGATAAGCGCATGGCTGTGGCTGCAGTCTGTAGCCATGAGCTTTAGCTATGCTGGTATCAAGAAAGGGGGGACCCTACTCCATTTTATTTTATTTACTAGCTGTAGTACCCGGGCATTGGCCGGGATAGTAACAGTCTCTGTCTCTTTCCCAGTCTCTGTCTGTTTGTCTCTGTCTCTCTGTCTGTCTCTTTCCCTGTCTGTCTCTGTGTATGTCTGTGTCTATCTCTCTGTCTGTTTCTGTATCTGTCTCTCTATCTCTGTGTCTCTGTGTCTGTCTCTATCTCTGTGTCTGTCGGTCTCTCTTTATTTCTGTGTCTGTCTCTCTTTATCTCTGTGTCTGTCTCTCTCTCTATCTCTGTGTCTGACTCTTTCGCCATCTGACTCTTTACCCGTATGACTCTTTCCCCGGTCTGTCTCTTTCCCCAGTCTGTCTCTTTCCCTGTTCTGTCTCTGTCTCTTTCCCCATGTGTCTCTGTCTCCTTCCCTGTCTGTCTCTTTCCCCGTCTGTCTCTTTCCCCATCTGTCTCTTTCCCCTTCTTTCTCTCTCCCTGGTCTGTCTCCATCTCTCTTTCCCCATCTGTCTCTTTCCCCATCAGTCTCTTTCCACATCTGTCTCTTTCTCCGTCTGTCTCTTTCCCTGTCTGTCCCTGTCCCTGTCTGTCTGTCTCCCCTTCTGTCTCTTTCCTTGTCTGTCTCTATCTGTCTCTTTCCCTGTCTGTCTCTTTCCCCATCTGTCTCTTTCCTTGTCTGTCTCTTTCCCCGTCTGTCTCTTTCCTTGCCTGTCTTCATCTGTCTCTTTCCTTGTCTATCTCTTTCCCCGTCTGTCTCTTTCCTCGGTCTGTCTCTTTCCCTGGTATCTCTTTTTCCCCGATATGTCTCTTTCCCTGTCTGTCTCTTTCCCCACCTTTTCATGTTTGTCTTTGTCTGTCCCTCTGTCTGTCTTTTTTGCTGTCTGTGTCTTTTGCTGTTTGTCTTTTTCCCTGTCTGTCTCTTTCCAGGTCTGTCTCTTTCCCCATCTATCTCTTTCCAGGTGTGTCTCTTTCCAGGTGTGTCTCTTTCCTCATTTTTCCCTGTCTGTCCTTGTCTGTCTCTCTGTCTGTCTCTTTCCCCGTCTGTCTCTTTCCCCGTCTGTCTCTTTCCCCATCTGTCTCTTTTCCTGTCTACCTCTCTCTGTCTCTTTCCCTGTCTGTCTCTCTCTGTCTCTGTCCCTGTCTGTCTCTTTCCCCATCTCTTTCCCTGTCTGTCTTTGTCTGCCTCTCTGTCTGTCTCTTTCCAGGTCTGCCTCTTTCCAGGTCTGTCTCTATCTCTGTCTGTCTCTTTCCCCATCTGTCTTTGTCTCTCTGTCTCTTTCCTTGTCTGTCTCTCTCTGTCATGCTTCACCATTTTGCTTCCTTTTTTTACAGTGATTTTCCTGGCCAATCACAGCCATGCCAATAAGCGACATGACTGTGATGGGGATGGGAGTGGGTTTTCTACAAACAAAAACTTACCAAACTTTGCCGACTTTTGGGCAAAGTGTTCGGCAAGCCGAGCCTGAACAAACCGGCCAAGGCTTGTACCAAATCCGAAATTGGCGAATGCAAACCAAAAAGTTTCGCTCATCTCTTGTTCTGATTTGGCATAAATCCTAAGCCATATGACAAGGCTCGTTAAATGATCACTTTTGACTTTCAGGATTTCTACTTCCAATTGGTGGCACTAGAGTTCGTCTACTTCCTCCGTGAAGAGACAATTTACAAGCTTGTTGTGTATATTAAATCAAAATTACGATAGTTTGCCAGGGACTTAGTGATTATTTAGGTTCCGCTTGTAGATTGATTGTTAGATACAAAGTTATCACTGTTGTACATAGACAGAAAAGGGCGTCTTAGCAAGAAAAAAATATTGGTCCTTCGCAATAATTTATGATAAAGCACAGTCCTACCTGATTTGGAAATGGTCCCCCTTGCGGCTGCACAGGTTATACCAATGGTATGTCTGCCCTGAATTACACATACTATACCTTTTAGGCTGGGGTGATGGTGGTGTGAAGGAATATTGCTCTGCCTTGCCTAAAGGCCACTTTACACGCAACGACATCGCTAACGCAATGTCATTGGGGTCATGGAATTCGTGACGCACATCCGGCCTCGTTAGCGACGTCTTTGCGTGTAAAATGTACGAGCGACCGCTAACGAGCAAAAATACTTACCTTATCGTTGCTCGTTGACACGCTCCTCCATTCCCAAATACCATTGCTGTTGCAAGACGCAGGTTGTTTGTCGTTCCTGCGGCAGCACACATCGATATGTGTGACACCGCAGGAATGAGGAACCTCACCTTACCTGCGGCTGCCCACAATGAGGAAGGAAGGAGGTGGGCGGGATGCTCGTCCCGCTCATCTCCGCCCCTCCGCTTCGATTGGGCGCCTGCTTAGTGACGTCGCTGTGACGCCGAATGAACCGGGCCCTTATAAAGGAGGCTGTTCGCTGGTCACAGCGACATTGCTAGGCAGGTAAGTAGTGTGACGGGTCTGAGTGATGTAGTGCGCCACGGGCAGAGATTTGCCCGTGATGCACAAACAACAGGGGTGGGTACGCATGCTAGCGATCTCACTAGCGAGATCACAACGTGTAAAGCGGCCTTAGGCCCTGTGCCCACGGGAGCTTGCTTCTGTGGATTTTGCCGCGGAAAACCTACAGATTTATCTGGATTTTCCAGATAAATCCGCAGGTTTCAGCATGTACAGACACTCACCATGTTATCCTATGGGACATGGGGAGTGCTTTGTCCACGTTGCGGAATGTGCGGTTGCGGAATATACTGCGGATATCCCGCAGCCGCACATAACTGCATGTCAATTATTCCCGCGGCATTACCTGCGGAAATCCCCTGCTTTGGCCCATACTTACCTGCCTTGATAGCAGACACCTGGTCATTTTCCCTCGGTGCACAGGAGCAGGAAGGAGGAGGTGGGCGGGGCCTGCACGAGCTCCGGTCATGTGACAGCCGGAGCTAGTTCAGGCCCGCCCACCCTCTACTTCACAGTGTAAACACGGCCGGAGACGGGAGAGAAGTGCTGCGTGATGGAGGTATGAACGCCCCGATCACTCAGCACTTGTTCTGCATTGGGGATGCAGTGCTGAAGCCATGGTACTGTATCCTCAGTGCAGAATGCCCGCACCATATCCGCAGGACATTCCACAAATAAACCCCAGCATGGAAACAGACAAAGTTGTGCTGCGGTTTTCTGGGAACTCCTGCGGAATGTCCTGTGGATATAACCGCAGGACACTTTCCCCCGTGGGCACATAGCCTTAAGGTATTATATTTTGTTGCAACTTGCTAGTAGTTGAACACTTTCACTGACTTATTCCAACTCTTCACATAAAACTGCTGCATGCCAACAATAATTCTTGCACATTTTTATACACTTCAGATCTAAATCCACTTTTCTAGACACCTTTGAAAGGGGCTAATAAGGCAAACTTAATGTAAATTAATAATGAGCATGTCTTAACTGATTTACAGGAATAAAAAAAACATGCAGCTAAACCTGATTTCTGGGCCAATGATTTTTATAGGATATAATTATATTACCTCTGATTAGCAAAATAGTGCAGAAGTCTGGGGCCAAAAATATTAATTAAATATTAATACTGAGAAAAAGTGAAAGGATTGGGAACTATATTTGCACAAATTAATTATATGATTGATGTCATCTGTATCAGAATTGCAATTCTGCTATTATTCACTATTAACCCCTTCATTCATAAGCCTGTTTTCATTCTCCTGACCAGGGCAATTCTTTTCAATTCTGACCAGTGTTATTTTATGAGTCAATATTTCTGGAACACTTCAATGGATACTGGTGATTCTGAGATTATTTTCTCTGACATATTGAATTTCCTGTGAGTGGTCAATTTACGACAATATTTTTGTTTATTTGTGAAAATATCTAACATTTTAAAAATTTCGCAATTTTCAAACTTGGAAATTTTATGCCCTTAAACTAGAGAGTTATGTTACACAAAATAGTTTCCCACATGTCTACTTTACAAATCATCATTTTGAAACATATTTTTTTATTGTTAGGAAATTAAAAGGGTTAAAAGTTTATAAGCAATTTCTAATTTTTACAATAGCATTTGCAAAACCATTGTTTTTAGGGAGCACATCACATTTGAAGTGACTTTGAGGGGGCTTATATGACAGAAACTATCCCAAAGTGACACCATTCTAAAAACTGCACAACTCACACTGGTCAAGACCACATTTAAAAAGTTTATTAACACTTCAGTTACTTCACAGGAACTAAAGCAACGTGGAACGAAAAAAATGAAAATGTTACTTTGTCTCACAAAAATGTTATTTTAGCCCCATATTTTGCATTTTCACAAGGGTAAGAAGAGAAAATGAACCATACAATTGTTGTGTAATTTCTTCTGAGTATGCTGATACCCCATTTTTAGTTGAAAACTAGAAAGTAGCGCCATTTGATTTTTGGAAACTAAAATTGTCTGAAATCATTAGTGGACATCATGTCACATTTGGAGAGCGCCTGATGTGCCTAAAAAGTGGAAAACCCCACACATAACCCCATTTTGGAATCTAGACCCATCAAGGAATTTATCTAGATGTTTAGTGATTTTTGGAAACTAAAATTAGCTGGTATCGTTAGTTGACACCCTGTCACATTTGGAGAGTCCCTAATTTGCCTAAACAAGGGAAACCCCCATAAATAAACCCATTTTGGAATCTAGACCCATCAAGGAATTTATCTAGAGATATGCTGAGAACCTTGAACCCCCAGGTGTTTCATAGAATTTTATAATGTTGAACTGTGAAAATGGAAAAATACATTTTTACCACAAAAAAACTGATTTAACCTCAAATGTTTTCATTTTTACAAGGGTGAAAATTGAAAATGGAAAAAAACAGTTTGTTGTGCAAATTGTCCTGTGTACCAGAGTACTCTATATCTGGTGGAAAACTACTGTTCGGGTGCATGGCAGGGCTAATGGAAGAAGTACCATTTGATCTTTGGAACTCAAAATTTGCTGGAATCGTTAGCAGATGCCATGTCACAATTGCAGATCCCCTGATGTGCCTAAAAAGGGGGAAAGCATCACAAATAACCACATTTTTAATCTAGACCCCTTAAGGAATTTATCTGGATGTGTGGTGAGCACCTTGAACCCCCAAGTGCTTCACAGAATTTTATAACATTGAGCCCTGAAAATGAAAAATACAGTTTTACCACAATAAACTGATCTAACCCCAAATGTTTTCATTTTTACAAGGGTGACAATAGAAAATGGACAAAAAGACTGGCGGCACTCACCAAACTGAGGTGTGAACAGGTGCATAACTGAACATAACATAAAATACAAACAAAGACAGTTTGCACTCTGATAATGCTAAAGTATGGAAACCATGAATGTGTGAACATGAACCTGCATTACTGCTAAGGAAAATCTAAAAAAAATGAGATATTTAGCATATCTCGTAACTTGGTACCTACACTATGCTGAAGCCTCTCTCTGGGTTAAAAACCTCCTGTGTATGGGCAAGTAGGAACCTGCTATATAGGATAAGATTTCCTGTGGCAAGTGGGGGAGGGGTGCACGGTCAGTCTTTTTGTCTATATTAAGAGGGTCAAACCTTCTGACCGTGCACCCCTCCCTCACTTGCCACAGGAAATCTTATCCTATATAGCAGGTTCCTACTTGCCCATACACAGGAGGTTTTTAACCCAGAGAGAGGCTTCAGCATAGCGTTAGGTACCCAGTTACGAGTTATGCCGTGAAGGGGCAACTGGGCAGATATACAAATGGCCATTTATATATGCTAAATATCTCATTTTTCTTAGCTTTTCCTTAGCAGTAATGCAGGTCCATGTTCACACATTCATGGTTTCCATAATTTAGCCTTATCAGAGTGCAAACTGTCTTTTTTTTTTTAATAGAAAATGGACAAACCAGTTGTGCAAATTGTCCTGTGTACAAAGATACTCTATATGTGGTGGAAAACTATTGTTTGGGTGCATGACAAGGCTTGGAAGCAAAGAAGGCCATTTGAATACTGGAATGATATTGATCATAGCATTTAGGGGCTTAAGCAGCCAGGGGTAGTGCAGGGACTGTCCCTGGCTTTGACAGTTGGAGTTCGGCTTTAACTTACGCCAATCTCCCAGTGGCAAACAGACGGCCACAGCGCTGTGCCAATACGATTGCCATGATGTACGTAAATATAATTTTATGGTAACTCTTCCCCAATCATGACATTAGTGTAAGTCAAATGTCGTGAAGAGGTTAAAAATATACATTATCTATTCCAATTGAATAAATAGTACTTGTATTCAGCGCTCAGCAGACCGAGGTTATAAAGTACTTTTTCATGGAGAATGCGGCTAACATGGGGATGATTATCTCATCGACCTCAGAACACTAATCTTAGCAATGAAGCTAAGATACATGCATATTATACGTGGATTATGGTAGACTTTCATGGCAGTGATGTTATGCTCAGTGGTATGTAATCAATTCATATATTAAGTCTGAAAACTACAGCACTTAACTCTACTGTATAATCTATCAAAATGGTTGCTGTCTATGAGAGTTTTCGGTGTCCCGTTGGAGCTGTCACAGATTACTGACCTGAATTATGGTCCTGAGACCTGCATATTGATTCTCCTATCTCTACTTGAACTGAGCAGTGTGAGATCTCAGCAGCAGGAGGTATGAAAGACATTGAGGTGCTGTCAGTCAGTCTAGGTAGGCAAAAATTAAGCTTAAGCTTTCAAAAAAAGGTTCTACAGCTATTCTGACATGGATTTACAAAATAAGTACACCAGACTCATCCGCACTGAAGAATCTTTTCAATAATGTATGCAATTTGTATTGTCAAATATGATGATGGAATTTAGGAGATTTTTAAAACAAATCTCTTTTGATGGATAATGTATATGCTTGCAGTGCCATGACATGTGAGTACTATTCAGATCAGACCCCTCGATACATTATTTTTCCCACATAGGACAGATATTTTAAAAGGAACTTGTCATCCCTATTTTGCAAAATAAAGTAAAGACATCCTGAAATACAGAATAAATCTATAGCTTTCGTGAAGGAATACACTTTGTTGTTCTCCTTTAATCACCATTTGAAGTTTTTTGGTAATTAGATTTCAGTACACAGGGGCCGGACTGTGTCTTCTCCTCCCTGTCTGTGATTCCCCAGTCCTTCTGCCTCTCTCTGGTCTGTGAATGACAGGCATGCTGAGGTTTCAAATAGGGGAGGCAGATCATTCACATATCAGCTGCTTGCAGAGGGGCTGGGGAATCAAAGACAGGGAGGAGAGGACTGTAAAGCTATCACTAGGGGGTGCTGGGACTCAGGTAAAGGAAGAACTCCTGAGTGTAGTAAAACAGATGCCCACTAGAGGGCGCTAACACAAATGCAGGAAAAGTCAATCAGCCAAGGTCTATGCCGGGATGTTGTCACGCTCCCCGTGTCCCAGCACCGCTCCTTACCCACTGATCCAGTCCATGTGTTCACCAGTCATGGCTGCCGCTCCCGCTCTTGCTCCCCTGAGTCCTGTTCCTGGTCTCAGGAGTCTGACTCTGAGTCTTAGCCACATGGTTCTGTATAGGACCAGGCCGCGCCCACTCTCCTGGTCTTATAGGCCCAGCACACCTGAAGCAGGAAATGACATAGGGCTGTGCTGGGTATATAAGACTTGCCTTTCCATGTGGGCGGGGCCTGAACAACGTGTCTGGTAGCTAGTCTTATGAGCTAGCTGCTCAGGTCCCCTGGTACCGTGTCCTGCTGACTTCTTGTCCTTGCACTCTGGTACCTGTGCCTGTTTACATTACTGTCCTAAAGAACTCTGTGACTCTGGTGACCTACTTATACTTGTCCCTGCCTCGTCAGTGCTCCAGCTGCCGTGTGCCCTGCCCTCCGGTGGGGTGCAAGGTCCAGTGGATCCACCTCCTGGGCCCACCAGTACTCTCGGCCCTGACAGATTGATCAGGCCATGGATCCCGCTGGAGCACAAACATCAGAGCTGGTTGAGCTGCGCCAGGAGCTGGCACAATAGCGTGAAACCCTGAACCGGATGCTGAAATTCCTGGCGTCCGTGGACCATCGGTTATATACGCTGCAGACTGCCGACTCGTCTGAGTCCACGCAGCAACCAGTCTCCAGGTCCGAACCAGTTTCCTCCACGGCCTCGCAACTTCGCCTCGCTGCTCCGCCTCGCTATGCAGGGGATCCCAAGTCCTGCCGCGGTTTCCTGAACCAGTGCTCCCTGCACTTCCAGTTGCTCCCACACTTGTTTGCCTCAGACCAGGCCAAGGTGGCGTTCCTGATGTCACACCTGGAAGGCGAAGCCCTGGCCTGGATTAACCCCCTGTGGGAGAACGAGGACCCGATGATCACCGACATCCAGGAGTTCCTGCAAGCCTTCAGGGGCACCTTCGACGAACCCGGACGAACTACCGCAGTGACCTCTACGCTCCTCCGGCTACGCCAAGGGACCCAAACAGTCGGCCAGTATGCCATACAGTTCCGCACGCTTGCTTCAGAGCTGGGCTGGAACAATGAGGCCTTAACGGCGGCCTTTTGGGAGGGTCTCTCTGGACGCATCAAAGACGAACTCGCCGGCCGGAACGTTCCCCGCACCTTGGACGCTTTGATTTCCCTGGCCACCCGGATTGACCTCCGCTTTCAGGAGCATACCAAAGAGAGAGTCCAGGAGAAGCGACCACCTTGCCATGCCTTGCTCCCGCAGAGACCTACCGTTCCCTCGTCTCTGCCTTTCCGTGACTTATCGCCAGAACCCATGCAGGTGGACCGTCTGACCCAGGCCAAGCAACGCCGTGCAGAACGGCTCGCCTGGGGCCTGTGCTTCTATTGCGGAGACGGTTCACATATGCTCCGTTCTTGCCCGGAGACACCAGGTAGACCCCAGGTCCAAGGGATGGTGGGAACCGCCACCCTTGCCACCGAAATCCCTTTGGTTCCAGTGACATGGACCGTACAGGTGACAACAGGAGAAACCCGCTTCACGGCAGAGGCATATCTCGACTCCGGGGCAGCGGGTAACTTCATCCACCAGGCCACAGTCAACAAGTACCAGTTACCTGTCACCCCGCTGCAGACACCGCTTGTGATAGCCTCTGTGGATGGGGAACCCCTCTCTGATCCCATCCTGTTTGTCACTAAACCTGTGAAACTGCGTATCGGTGCGCTACACACCAAAGAAATCACCTTCTATGTTCTGCCATGCATGTTTCATCCACTTCTGCTGGGTTTACCCTGGTTGCGGGTACATGAACCTACGGTCAGCTGGCGTACTGGAGAAATCATCCGCTGGGGACCCTTGTGTCATGACCAATGCCTACAGCCTGTTCCTCAGTCCCTGTCACCTGAACCGTTGGAACCACCGACCCCTGAAGAGGTGACGACTCAGTCCAGTGCCGTGCCACAACTCTTGTCACTTGTACCTGTGGTGCCACCGGAACCAGAGGAGACGACGCACTCCAGCGACGTTCCGCCGTCCCTGATAATTGAGACTGTGGTGCCACCGGAACCAGAGGAGACGACGCACTTCAGCGACGTTCCACCATCCCTGACAATTGAGATTGTGGTGCCACCGGAACCAGAGGAGACGACGCACTCCAGCGACGTTCCACCATCCCTGACAATTGAGACTGTGATGCCACCGGCTACCGAGGATGAGACACTGTCCTGTACCCAGTCCGAGACGCCCGATCCGGCCGTCCAAGACTCCAGTCCTGTTTCTGACAATCCTCCCCTTTCCGTTGCTTCCCTTGCCGCTGACATGGGTTCCCCAATACGGGACATAGTGGCCATGAAAACGGTCCGGGGTAAGCAGTCCTTCCTGGTCGATTGGGTGGATTGCGGTCCTGAGGCCCGGTCCTGGTTGTCCCGGAAGTACGTTGCTGCCCCTCTTCGGCGCGCCTACATGTCCCGGCCGCGGGGAGGGGGGCTTCAGGGGGGGGTACTGTCACGCTCCCCGTGTCCCAGCACCGCTCCTTACCCACTGATCCAGTCCATGTGTTCACCAGTCATGGCTGCCGCTCCCGCTCTTGCTCCCCTGAGTCCTGTTCCTGGTCTCAGGAGTCTGACTCTGAGTCTTAGCCACATGGTTCTGTATAGGACCAGGCCGCGCCCACTCTCCTGGTCTTATAGGCCCAGCACACCTGAAGCAGGAAATGACATAGGGCTGTGCTGGGTATATAAGACTTGCCTTTCCATGTGGGCGGGGCCTGATCAACGTGTCTGGTAGCTAGTCTTATGAGCTAGGTGCTCAGGTCCCCTGGTACCGTGTCCTGCTGACTTCTTGTCCTTGCACTCTGGTACCTGTGCCAGTTTACATTACTGTCCTAAAGAACTCTGTGACTCTGGTGACCTGCTTATACTTGTCCCTGCCTCGTCAGTGCTCCGGCTGCCATGTGCCCTGCCCTCCGGTGGGGTGCAAGGTCCAGTGGATCCACCTCCTGGGCCCACCAGTACTCCCGGCCCTGACAGATGTCACGTCTGTACCGAGGGATAAGCAAGCCAAAGTCAAAGAACAAAACCAAGGTCAGAGGTTGAGAAAACAAGTCAGTACAGGGGAGGGAGCGGAGGTAGGAACACAGAATGGGATCAGGGTCAGGAGGACAGGGATGACAGACTAGGCAGGAGAGATGGAGGTCAGAGAGCACAAGTAAGCACAGAGGAGGGAGTGGAGGTGAGAACACAGAACAGGACCGGCATCAGGAGAGTAGGAAGGTCAGGCCGGGCAGGAGGGATGGAGGTCAGGGAGAATGGTACTGAGTAGCGGGACTTGATCAGCGTACACTCACAGGAACAAGTTACACTCTGCAAAGCAGGAACTATTACTGGCGGCGTGGCAGAGGTAACACAACACCAAGATATGGCAACGTGACCTCTGGGACGAGAAACAACTGAACAGGCCCCTCTCCTCGGATCTAGCTTTGGAGGCAACATACATGCACTGGTTCTGCAAAGTCAAAGCCATGCTAAAATCATGACAAAGACCCAGTGTAAAGTCCAGCCCCTGTGCACTGAAAACTAATTAGCAGAAGACCTCAAGTAATGATTAAAGAAGAACAACAAAGTGGATTAATTCACCAAAGGTATCAATTTAATCTGTACCGCAGCGCCATTTGAGCCATGTCTTTACTTTACAATACAAAATCGTGTTGACAGGTTCTCTTTAAAGGTGTTCAATGTTCTCTTCTTTAGAACTAAACGTTACATTAAAAATTTCCAAGCTCGTAAACAACTTTGTTTTCATATTATAATGCTTTTTTTGCCAAGAAGCTTGACCCAAGAGGCTACGGGAATGCTGCCATCTTAAATAATTGATATTTCAGCTGTTCATACCTTAACTTCTAGGCCAGTTAACAGATGAAACAATTTAAAAATCTGATATAAGCAAGATTTGTCTTGTTCACATCATTGGACTCATGTGAAGACAAAAGTAAAAGTATCTACAAATAAGACAAAGCAAGTGAAAGGTCACAGTAATAGGAATATAACAATGAAATATATGGTGAACCCATGAGGATGCCAATTTAGGATTCTGCAGAATGTTGACGCAAAAAGCATTTCTTGTGAAAGTACATGTTTAGCTTCTCTGGAGAGTATTTGGCACGATGGTAGGTTTAACTGTTTGGTATTTATGAAGGCCCGGTGCCCCACTCAGGTAGTTATATAACGCAAGTGTCTTAAAAATCTAATTATAAGTCATTGTGGTTAACCTAATAAAACACAGGCACCATCTGAAAGCTAAATATTTATAAATAAGATGTAGCACCACGGGAAAGGAATGTTCCTGTTTGCAAAAGAAACATACCTTTACTTAGATACTGCTGTTATTGTACCAATTTCAGAATGGATCATACTTTAGCGGATTTTCTCAAATTCCATTGTAGTTTATTCTACATTTCTGTGGCTTTACTTCTTTTATTCTAATGGAACTGATGATTGCTTTAGGAAAGTATGTAGTATAAACAATAGTAGTTACTAAATAATGGCAGCATAGGGGTTCAGCACAGGTTGGGGTTATTGTGTTTATATACCTATTTGTAGTACAAATCCAAAAAAGAATATTCCAGTATTCCTTAAAATCCAATTTATTTCAAATTCATAAAAACATCTTTACAGGTCACGGAAAGCAGTCCATGTTGACAGTTTTCGATCTATCGATCTTAATCGTAACAGCTATTTCTAGTGCTGTACAATGACACCAGTGATATACCTACCAAAGAATACAGCCGCACTCTGTTTACTCAGGGATGTATGAAATCATTGAATATATGAAACCTAAACTGCATGTCAACTATATAGAATACACGTCTCACTAAAATGAAGGTATTTAGCAGACGAATTGGACAATTTAATGTGCGTACCTGCCACGACAAGGTGACATTTCACTAGTAGGACATTTAACCTATTATTTATTAAGCAATCTCTCCTGGGCTAAAAGAATACAAACTTAAAGGGCATCTGTCAGTAGGCTCAATCCTCCTAAGCCATCTATATGGACATGTATTTCATAGGAATTTGAAAAAAAAAATTAAATAGGGATATCTGTGATGCAATATCTTATTCCAGAGACACCCACTTTTTTATTAATCTGCAAATTATCTAAGAGCTAAGAGCTGTGGACTGGACAAAGAGCTTATTATAAATAAAAGGGAGTGATGCCAGTGTGAGACATGTTAATCAGGAGAGCAAACTGTCAGTCATTACATGTCTCACACTGGTATCATCCCCTTTCATCTAAAATAAGTTCTATGTCTGACCCATAGATCTTAACAACTACCATATTTTTTGCATTATAAGATGCACTTTTCCTCCCAAATTTTTGGGAGCAAAATTGCATCTTATTATCCAAAAAATATGGGGTGCGTCTTATAATCCGAATGTAGCTTACTGGGAGATGGAGAATGGGCACTGTACTGGCAGCTGCACACTCTGCTGGCTGTGGTGGGGGCTGTGCTGGCTGTGGTGGGGGCTGTGCTGGCTGCAGTGAGGGCTGTGTTTGTTGCAATGGGGCTATACTGGCTGCGCTGGAGGCTGTGCTGGCCGCAGTGGGGGCTGTGCCGGCTGTATTGAGCAGGGCGGTGTGATGGGTGTGTCAGATGCTCTGTTGGTGGTGCGGGCTTCAAATAATGGTGCCTGAAGTTGGTGCATGCGCAGATAGAGCTCTCGGCTCAAGATCTCACCTGCGCATGTGCTACCTGCGGCCCATTGATCTCCCAGCAGCGGATTTAAGGAAAATGATGCCCAGAGGTGGCGTGTGTTCAGTTGAGATCTCAGCATGTCATTTTGACAGTCTACTACATCTGGGCGTCCGCCCTCCAGAAAGTGTATATGCTCAAAAATGGTGCATGACAGAGCACAAATTGTCTCCCTCTGCACCATTAAAGTCAATGGCCCTGTCGGCGCATGCATCTGAAACCCGTTTTGCGTGGGGGGGGTTCGGAGGAAGCCCTGATGGAACCACTGAACAAAGATCAGAATGCAGTGTGAAAGGGGCAGAATAAAGAAAGTATGAAAAAGTGCAAGTTGTACAATTTGTGGTTTCTTAACATATCTATTTTATAAGTATATGCTATAATTCAGTATATAATTCATATATTCATTGTTTGCATATATCTTAGCATTTGCAAAAACTGCTGTATACTTTGGTTTGAATACTCTCATTATCAAGAAAGATTTTAGTAAATGTTATCTGTGTGATATATAACTCTTGGCTTTGTGTGATCAATTTTATCTCAATTTATTCACCTCAAGAACAAGAGCCCAAAATACCTATTTTAATTAAAAATGTGTCAACTTGTTATCTAAATTTCTTTAAGAACAAATTACATTTATCAAAAAAAATATCATTAGATTACACAGGTTTGCTAAACTCATTACTTGAATGTTCAATCTTCTTGTTTTCTTAAGAATATCTTTACTTTCAAAATTTGCCCTGTGGTTTTAATGGGACTTGGACCCCAAGAGTCCCATGGGCTTTTAGGCATCTAGAATATACTGTATTAATAGATTTTTAATAGCTTAGTTACATATGAAAGCCAGATGAGACCGGTGTGCTTACGTTGAATTCATGTCAGAATGGAAGTATAGTTTTAACCCCTTCCCAACATATAACTTCCATATACTGTTTTCTTTCTTTGATGCAAGTTAAGGAACTGAGCCTGGGTCATTGCCGGCAGATACTGGCTGCATTATTCAGCTAATATCAGCCCCTTATGATGTGGGCTTCTTATTTTTTTATAGATTTTCAATTTTTGTTTTTCAGAACTTAAATAAATGAAAAAAATATATAGATGTTTGGCAATAGCATGAGTTTAATGACTTGAAAAAGCAAAAAAAATAATAGAAAATCGCCATTTCAGAACCGGGATAACATAAAAATAAATCCAGAAAGAGATAAAATGCTGACAACCTTTGGATTATTTTCAAATTTTACTTATATCAGAAAATGGTATACAATTTAATAAGGTTTCATTATATGCTCTTTTTCTGTTAAAAATAGTTTTTTAATTACATTAGACGATCAACATTAAAGGAGTGGTTTGAAGGCTAAAGAAATTTGAATTTAAATGTTTATTTATTGCCCCACTCTAAACAAATTTCTAATATGACTGAGTTAAATTAATAACCATTCCTTAACTACACTACTATTGATTTTTTCCCTACTTCTGTCTGATGATGCTGTGTTTGAGAATTCCAGTGCATGCTGGGATATTCAAATGAAGAGTCATCAGGGGGCAGAGGGTTTAGTTTCTGACATAGCCTTTGTCCTTTCCCTGAAACAAAGTGGCATCAGTGATGCTTTTTTCAGTGGCTGGTTTGTTCCCTGCATGCTGTCATTGTATGATTTACACAAGGGTGCCCAAACTTTTGCATCGGGTCATTTTCCTTTTTGTAATTTTTCAAATATAAAATATGTAAATAATTTGGGGGGCCTAAAATACGAAAGAATTAGTCATCTCTAACTTTATGCCTTTTAGAGATTATTTCATCGCCAACTTGCCTAACTGTTCACAATAAGATTAATAGTAATTTTGACCAGGAGTGCCCAAACTTTTACATGCCATTGTATTCTGTGTGTGTGTGTTTCCATCATATATTTACAACCAATGTAATGGTTTAATTCAGACAACAATGTTTTTATATTATACCCTACACATTTTCTTATTTTCTCTTTTTAAACAATTTTAATATGTATATCCATTTGAATTGGCATACCAATGAAGGATTTTTACATTAATCATTAGAGAAGAGATTCTCTTTTTTTATAGAGATTTATATATGTATATATATATATATATATATATATATATATATATATATAAACTGTATATAGATATAGATATATAGACAGACAGAACAACAAAGAGTCAGATATATAGAGACAGAGCGAATGACAGGTAGACAATGCAACAGAGCAACAGATATTAACAGAGCAACACAGCGGCTGACATATAGACAGAATGACAGACAGATAATTCTCAATATGTGTGTAGAACACACATGGAGTACCATTATCATAAAATATAAACTTTATTTTTATAAAGCACATAATTCCCATGATATATTAAAATTGATCATCAAAACGTATATGGCATACAAGAAGGGCTCCAAATTAGTGCCCCCTCAAAGCAAAAGCAGCAAACAAATGAAAAGCCTTAGTATGCTATGATACTCCCTGAAAGACATGCATCATTTGAGCCATAGTGGCTCCTAAAGCAAAACTTGTATACACAAACAAATCATTGGTAATACAGATCAGCATTCTTGCATAAACATGCTAACCTATTAACAAAATCACCTATCAACTATTTTTCGAAACAGCTTACCCATAATGAATGCAAGTTCTGAGCTGCCAGAGGTCAAAGGGGTACACAACACCTAAGTCCGAGAAATACAGACATAGCGACAGACAAAGCTCAGCTCAGAAATATAGACAGAGCGACAGACACATAGACAGAGCGACAGACATATATTAAAATTGTGTGATGCCCTGGCAAAACCAATGACGGTACCCCCCACCACAGGTACAGGAATCGCCTCCTCCTTGGGAATTAACACCACATCCCACACACAGGAACACCAGCCACAAAGCCTAGTCGCCCCTCCATGACAGCCAGGACACACCAGTGATTGGGACCAGGTGGATGGGAATGCCAACCTAGGGGTCTTGAAGTGACAAGGGGTGGGAACCAGTCAGTTGAGTGGAGTTGAGTTGAGTAGAGTAGTGGAAGTGGAGTGACAGTGAGGAGCTAAAGTGCAGTGTGGTAAGGATTGGAGCCCTTGGACCATGGGAGAACTGACTAGGTGGAAGACGGCAGTGTAGGGCCACAGGCGACGGAGATCCGGTCATGGGAAACCTGAAGTGGACAGCTGCAGGGTTGTAGCCCGCCGGTACCGACAATGGGAATCCAGTCTGGAGGCCGTGCACAGGCGGGGTACCTAGACCCTAGGACGAGGCAAGCTTCAAGCCCCTTGTTAATTGACCAGCGGGACAAGGTACCAGGCCTTGTTTCCAAAGAGAGAAGCCCAGAGAGAGCAAACCAGCAGCCCAACGCGGGGGATAGGGTGTCCACCAAGAACCCATTAAAATTCCACGGATCAGAGTTTGCGGGCAACGGCTCCCACTACGTACAAAGCTGCAGGGGAGCGGATTTCTCCGGTTTAAAGCGGGTTTATTCAACACACAGCAAGACACAAGTGCAGGAGGAAGAGTCCCTACTTTGCTAACCCATGCGCGGGACCAACACACCTCTCCAACAGCAACCTGCATCCGGCCTTGGTTTACAGTAAAGGCTCTGTGTGGATTATTCCTAATCGTTAGTACACCGGTGTCACCCGGTCCAACTTGCCGACGGCGTCCCAGCACTGCTCACTATCTACACCTGAGCACCGGGACTACACCTCCCCTACCCGTGGAGGGGATACTACCTTGCTTCCCAACAGCATCAGTCCCGGACACTGGCCCTAAGAGGCAGTGGCGGTGCCACCATCCCATCACCACAACCCACAGGTGGCGTCACAGACAAAAACTAACTCCCCTGTAAATAGCCCCTTTTTCACTGTTGCGAGGATGGGCGGTTGCACGAGCCCCGGGTTCGGTCACCATCCGAGCCCCAGACACGATCCTGGATCCGAGTGCCCTCAAGCAGCCCCAAAGCCACAGCGGAGGCGGCACCCGTCTGCGACAATTGCACCCTGTGGGACTTATTAGTCAGCATTTATGATTAAATAAATGGAAAAAACTGTGGGGTCTCCCTGAATTTTGTAACCAGCAAAATGTAAAGCAGGCAGCTGTGGGCTGATATTATTAGACTGGGAAGGTCAATGGTTATTGGGCTCTTCCTAATCAATTCACAACATTTACCAATACAAAATGTTATTACATCAAGAATATTAAAACACACACATTTATGTGCGATATATAACACACAGTAAAACATATTCAGAATGACAGTGGAATCATCAGCTGATAATGCAAAAGTTCAGTTCATGTGCAATTAAAGAGTTCTGAACTCAAGGGTATATGGAAAATCCACCCTATTTAAGCCAGCCTTCCATCATATGGGTCACAATATTTATGATAACCAAAATATCTAGATGAATACTTTTGTATATAAATTTGGTAATCCAATGGTCCCAAATATATTACAGAAGGCAGGGTTGAACAGAAAATCGGATTTAAACCAATTCGGCCATATCCACAGAAGGACATATTGTGTATACTATTAATAAGGAAATCCTCAATGAGCAATACTTAGCTTCATATATAAAAGAAAGTCCTTGATATATATCATGTACTAGCTGTACTACCCGGCTTCGCCCGGGTTAATAACTGCTGTTAACAAAATAGAATGTATTAACAAAAATGTATTCTGCACACAAAAACCACAAAACAAATAGAAATGTAATTATTAAATTGTTGCCTATATTAACCAATCAGAGCTCAGATTAATTAACTGTAGCAAAATAGAAGCTAAGCTGTGATTGGTTGCTGTTGGCAGCCTGATAAATCTCCAGGCAACAGAAAGCCCTCCCCCTGACAGTATATATTACCTCACACATACACACAATAGACAGGTCATGTGACTGACAGCTGCCGTATTTCCTATGTGGTACATTTGTTGTTCTTGTAGTTTGGCTGCTTATTAATCAGATTTTTATTTTTGGATAATACCAGACTTGTGTGTGTTTAGGGCGATTATGTGGTGAGGTTGGTGTATGTGTGGTGAGATGTATGCTGAGGGTGGTATATGTGTTCAAGCATCTGGTAGTGTGTGGCGCATTTTGTGTGTGTGTTCATATCCCCGAGTGTGGTGAGTATCCCATGTCGGGGCCCCACCTTAGCAACTGTACGGTATATACTCTTTGGCGCCATCGCTCTCATTCTTTAAGTCCTCCTTGTTCACATTTGGCAGCTGTCAATTTGCCCCCAACACTTTTCGTTTCACTTTTTCCCCATTATGTAGATAGGGGCAAAATTGATTGGTAAACTGGAATGTGCTGGGTTAAAATTTCGCCTCACAACATAGCACCCGGCGCTGCCCGAGATAGTAACTGTCTCTCTGTTTCTCTCCCTTTCTTTGTCTGTCTCCCCCTCTGTATATATCTCTCTGTCTGTCTCTCTATTTCTTTGTCTGTCTGTCTGTCTCTTTCCCTGTCTGTCTCTGACTGTCTCTGTCTATTTCCCTGTCTGTCTATCTCTCTCTTTCCCTGTCTGTCTATCTATCTCTGTCACTTTCCCTGTCTGTCTCTCTCCCTGTCTGTCTCTTTCCCTCTCTTTCCCTGTCTGTCTCTTTCACTGTCTGTCTCTTTCCCTCTCTTTCCCTGTCTGTCTCTTTTCCTGTGTCTGTCTTTTTGTCTGTCTCTTTACCTGTCTGTGTCTGTCTCTTAACCTGTCTCTCTCTTTCCCTCTCTTTCCCTGTCAGTCTGTCTCTTTGTCTGTGTCTGTCTCTTTGTGTCTGTCTCTTACCCTGTCTATGTCTGTTTTTCAGCTTGTCTGTGTCTGCCTCTTTCCCTGTCTGTGTCTGTCTCTTTCCCTGGCTGCATTGTGACACGCCAACATTCCATATAAGGGCGTGGCTGCTGAAGTTCTGGCTGCACTGTGGCTCCCTGCTCCATTCGCTTTAATGGAGGCAGGTTTTTTGGCGAATAACTGTAAATCGCGGGGTTAAAATTTCCCCTCAAAACATAGCTTATGATGCTCTCGTGGTCCAGAAGTGTGAGTTTGCAAAATTTTGTGGCTGTAGCTGCGACGGTGCAGATGCCAATCCCGGACATACACACATACACACACACATTCAGCTTTATATATTAGATACACTAGGCGAACCGCCACAATCCAATATTTAGCATTTCTGTGGACATCTCCATCACTGGTAGTCCATTTGCTGTATGGAAAAGGTCCACTTCAAGGTCTACTGTAATGTGATAATACCCATATAACGCCCGCCTCGACGCATTTCCCCATTATGGTTCATCAGGAGGCTATAAAAATAACATATGATCCATAAAAGACCATCCAAACATCTATTACAAATATGCATTACAATAGTGTATTAGTGTATTATACTCACCTGTCCATGCTGCTGCTATCCGTGGGGCTGAAGTTTCCCGCGATGCTGTCTCCGGCCACCGCAATCTCCCCTCTGCTGCTGCTTCCGGGTCGTGTATGAGCATAATTAGCCAGCCTGGAAACAGCAGGTAGCAGTGGTTGAAGACAGCATCTCTGGAGATGGGTGAGCGTTAAACTCATTATATTTTACATGTGCGTGATTTTTCTGGTATGTGTTTTATGGATCACACCATTGTGTGGTCCATGGGACATCAGTGATGCCAGAAAAAAATGGACGTCTCCATGTGGAGCTCACGGACACGCACGTATGCCACATGGAGACACGTCAGTGAAAAATCACTGATGTGTGTGCAGACCCATTGATTATAATGGCTCAGCATATGTCAGTGATTCTGGTATGTATAAAAACTAGCACATACGTACCAGAATCAATGACGTGTGAAGGGGGCCTAACACAGATTTAGACAAATTTGGGAACTACATTTGAGCGAAAAAGACCTTTTGTGTACACAAAAAAAATATTAGACCTTTGAGTTCAGTTCTTAAAAAATTGGATCAAAAACAAATGTTCTGTTTATATTTTTGTTCCTTATATAAGCCATTGGTTTAAGAGCAAATGTAAAAATAAAATAATACTATATTTATTTTATCACCTCTATATGCTAATTAATAAGGTACAAAGTATTTTTTTTCCTTTAATGTACGGTAGTAGACTTATACAAATAGTCATTCACACAGTATGAAACAGCTCACATGAAAAGCAAAAAAGAAAATACAGAGATGATAAAAAGCTTTCTGAATTTCTAATTTTTACAACGCTGTTCTTATGAATGCGATCAAAGTTACTCTTCTGAAGTTTGATTAAATGTTTCTGGATTCATTTAAACATTCTCTGCAGACGCCATCTGCTTGATTATAAAAAGCCGCCTTCTAATTTATTAAAAGGAGATTAAGAAAAAGGCATTTACATGGGTTCACTTCTTAATGTTAGCACTTTGCTTCTGAACACAGTACAATGCTTCATGGTACTATCTTCTTAAATGTGTTTTTAGAATGTATATTTATTCATAAATTATCCTTATAATTATAATAGATTTTTTTTTTCCCAAGGATAGATCTTATGCTGCCATTTCCAGAAGATTATATTCTCCATGTAATCTTGAGAATTAAAATTTAGGAGTTTCTTGAGACTTATGTGTCTGATGGCCAAGATAGCTGAAATGTACTGCTCTATATTTTATTTTGTGCTGAAGAAATTAACAAGTATGACGTTTGTTAAGTATATATGTATTATTTCAATATTTTTATTTTATTATTATCATGCTATTGTAACAAAATTCTGAAAATTCTGGAAATACTGTTTCTAGAATTCCAAATTATTGTTCTTCATCTAATTTTGCTTTTCTACCTATAAAAAACCTGTAGAAAAATGAAGTTGGCATCTCACTATTTGGCTTGATTTACCCCACGGATTTTCTCATCCATGTGCCGCCATTTTAAATACAGAGGACACACGAACCCAAACCCAAATAGAGAATTTCCTACTGAGTTTCTTTTTTTATGGATCTGTATGTCCCTTCTGAGGAAAACGTGCAGTCCTGGCCTCAGTTAGAGGGGCATTTACAAGTTTCAAAGTCAACCCTTATGTATGGAATAGGAGCTAGCCCACTGATTGCTATGAGACTTACCACTGGAATCTTAAAGGGAATCTGTCACCAGGTTTTTGCCATGTAATCTGAGAGCAGCATAATGTAGGGACAGAGATCCTGATTCTAACGATGTGTCACTTACTGGGCTGCTTAGTGTAGTTTTGATAAAATCACTGATTATTCAGCAGTAGATCTGTGCCGCCCCCACGCCTGTAGCAGCCGGGCTGCTCGGATCCGGACCCACTGTGGGGCTCGAGGGATCCTCCGGACCCGGGGGTCACGCGGACACGCCAAATGAAATGGGGGACGTAGCTGTACGGCCGTGGCCATATTCCGTTTGTGACGCCACCCACGGTGTGTGGTGAAGTGGGACACCACCGCTGCTGTTGTGGGAAACCCGGGGGCGATGTAGTAGCAGCTGGATGTTAACCTCTCCATTGGTAGGGATGGTTGCGCCGGGACCCAGTGTCTCTGTGCAGGGTATGGCGATGGCAAGGGCTTGCTCGCCCGGACGTACTAGGGGATGTCTGGTTACTCACAATTAAATGAATCACACTAGTCTTTTGGTAAACCAAGGTGCTGGTGGACGGCCGCCGTGGCCGGTTGTAGTCTGGTCCCCCACCCGGGCTGGTTGTCGCCGTCTTTTCGCTCTGCACTGTGTTTGCTTGTGTTGGACTTCCCGGTATGGAACACAGGAGTCCGCTCCCGGATTGTTGTGTACCTGAGGAGCCATGCCCGCTGACGCTGACCCGTGGGATCTATGGGCCCTAGCGGTTGCCCTATCCCTCTCTGTGGGTGGTTGTCTGCTTTTGGGACTTTGGTTAGGACAGGCCCTATAATCCTGCCGTCAATTGGTTGATTAGCTAGGCTGTTGGTTCCAGTCCTGGCTTCGGGGTCCGAGTACCCCCTTTGTGCATGGTTTCCAGGTCGGGGTCTCTGGTGTCGGTACCGGCGGGCTCAACCATGTCCCATCCACCTCGGATCTCCGGCTGCTGTCTTCCCGTCGCCTCCGACGCAGACCACCATCTGCCACCTAGCCAAGGTACCAGGGCTCCAACCCTGGCACCGTTCAACTTTAGCTTCTTCGCTGCTGGAGCTACACCTAGCCCCAGCCTCCACTCCTCTCAACTCGAACTCTCGCCTTTTACTACTGACTTGAACTCGAACTACAACTAGAACTACTGTTTTTCCTTCCCCAGGCTGTCTATACCCCTAGGTGGGCGTTCCCTAACCGCCTTGTCCCGCCCACTGGTTTCCCTGTCTTGCCCTGAGGGGGGTGACTAGGGTTTCAGGTCGGCTGTATGTAACCCTGTGAGGGAAGGTGTTATGCAGGGGCTTAATGTGTGACTACCTGGTTTTGCCAGGGCATCATAGATCATTAAGGACTACTTTGTGTGCTGCCAGGTAGTCCAGCATATTCATGAGCGATGTAAAAGGGTGCGCTCACAGAAGCGTATGAAAAACATGCAACTGACATGCTCCTGTCCGAAGAGTGTGCGGCAGCGCCGAGTGATGGGATCCGATAATCGTACGGGTCATACGCTCATGTGAGCGCAACCTAACTGTTAGATCTGCAGCAGAGAAAACATTGATTTTATCAAAATGACAGTAGACAGCTCAGTAAGTGACACATCCCTGGAACCAGGGTCTCTGTCTCTCTATTATGCTGCTCTCAGATGAGGGAGCAAAAATCTGGTGACAGATTCCCTTGAAATGATCTAAAGGATGATGTCCTGCAAAACCCTGGCTATATGGAGTCAAAGTGTGCATGTGTAGCGCCCCTGAAACTGGTCGCTACAGGGTATATCATTATATCCATCCCTGGCAGGTCAAGATGCTAATCTAGTAAGTTGTACACACACCTCACACCACAATACAGCAGGGAGAAGCAGTCACTAGGAAAGGGTTAACAATGTTTCCACAGACACAGGAGGTGACTCAGTCAGTTCTTAGCAGATCCAGGTTGCCATAAAAACTTGCAAAAGTGGGGTCATGAGCAGTTAGGACTAGAAAACAGTTTCACTTTACCTCAGAATAAGCTTGGACATGAGACAGAGCAGACGCACAGTGGTGTAGCTCCCTGAAGTGGAGGCTGTCAGGCCTTCAGGGAGGCAGAACAGAGCTGTCTGGATGTAACACCGAATAGACAGCTCCACCAAGCTTGGGGCCAGTAACATCTAGAGAGACAGGACCCAGCACCTGTAATCGTGGACTAAAAAGGAGTAGTGACCAGAGAGACGGCACTGGGCACAAGAGAGGTACAGAGCCCTAGTTCGTGTGGCCAAGGTGTGACAGCAGAGAGGGAGCTTTAGAGAGGGGGATAGAAGTCTGACCCACAAGAGGCCCAGGCTGCCAGCCGTGTGGACCGAGACCGGGGAAGAGTACAGAGTTGTGCATGGAGGAGAAAGGCCACAGATTACCAAATCAGATCCAGCCTCTGACCTGCCCGGGAAGCGACCGGAGTCTCTGATGGTGAGGACCAGCACCCGGGGTGCGATACCACCTGAACCAGTAAATAAAGTGACTGGAACCCTCACCTGGTGACTCTGTGAGTAACTGCCGCTGCCCTGCACTCTGGTGCTCCCATGGACGTCCGCGCCCGTTCTCAACAACCTCCCAGGGTACCCCGCTCCGCCCTTGGGGAGCGATACCATCCTGGCTGCACATAACACCTTCCCCGGAGAGAGACTGTGCAGCGGCGGCTAGTTCCTGGCCGCATACCGTGGGTGGCGCTGTGAAGCATCCTCATTCCCCATCCAGTACTGCCCCTGGAAGAGGACTTGTCACAGGAAGGGTCGGCGACGGAGGAAGCTGAGACCCCAGTCACCGCTGTAACCGTTGACACACTTCCCAGGGGCCCGTCAGCCTCCTTCTATCCACTTCTGTAGTGGACATTTGTTCGTTTGCTCTTCTTATTTAACATATAGCCAACGGGGTCCCGAAACCGGGTTAGGCCAGTCACAGCTACCCCAAGGAACCACTGGCCCGGTGATGAGTACCCAAAGGCCCCGTGGATGCTACACATGCTTAACTTTCACTCTTTTCATTGTCTATTGATCTGCTCGAAAAACCAAGTGCTTTACTTTGAATCTTCTGTCAGTCTCATAAATAAAGAATAGAGTGGAGATGGCATATGCAAAGTCCTGTTTTTGGGATCCAGAGCCAAGTTCTACTGGGTTCTAGTTTCATACCCCCAGCAATAAGTAAGTTATCCCCTTTCCTATGAGAAGTGAATAAATTTTAGTCATGGATTCACCCCTATAAAGACAGATTTCACATTAAAGCCATTCACATGGCATCTGCTTTTAAAGATGTTGTCTGGTCTAAATCCACAAGTCTGCAATCACTCTATGGGCGGCTTTGCACGTTGCGACATTGCACGTGCGATGTCGATGGGGTCAAATCGAAAGTGACGCACATCCGGCGTCGCAGTCGATATCGCAACGTGTAAATCCTTTTTGATACGATGAACGAGCACAAAAGCGTCGTTATCGTATCATCGCTGCAGGCTCCGACATTTCCATAATGCCGGTGCAGCGACAGGTGCGATGTAGTTCCTCATTCCTGTGGCAGCACACATCGCTGTGTGTGAAGCCGCAGGAGCGAGGAGCATCACCTTACCTGCCTCCCGGCTGCAATGATAAGGACGGAGGTGGGCGGGATGTTTACATCCTGCTCATCTCCGCCCCTCCACTTCAATTGACCGCCTGCCGTGTGACGTCGCTGTGACGCCGCACGACCCGCCCCCTCAGGAAGGAGGCGTGTCGCCGGCCAGAGGGACGTCGCACGGCAGGTATGTGCGTGTGAAACTGCCGTAGCGATAATAATCGCTACGGCAGCTTTCACTAGATATTGCACGTGCGACGGGGGCGGGACTATCGCTGCAGCATCGGTAACACATTGTTACCGATGTCGCAGCGTGCAAAGCCCGCCTATGTGTCTTCAGACTTATGAATCCTCACATCGAATGCACTATGAGGATTTGCTGTTTTCAGATCCTGGAATGGCAATCATGCTGCATTACGCATACTTCCGGCCACATTGTGACTAGAGCGGTGAAGCCTCATTCACTACACTTGCATTGAGTGGTTCTGTGCCCCTCTAGTCAGAATATGGCCGGGAATATGGATATTGCATACTCACAAAAACTTCTTTAAAAATACATGTTTATTGAATAAATTAGATAAAAAAAATTTGACCATGCAAACATATACACACATGGACACTAAAAAAGTGAGTGTAGGTGCAGGTGAACACACAACAAAACCTCAATAGTGGGAAGTATACAGACCTGATGATAATTCTGGTCAGGCAGGTTGGGGACAGAGCCTAACTAAATGCACTCTGTCTCCCCCTTTCTGTCAATGGAGGATATCTTAATTTTTTGGATACCCCCTGTTCCACGGCGGCTGTCCCTATATTAACACTCAACTCCACTAGTTGGGGTAACCACCACCTCTGTTCTAATTACAAGTGCCTAAAGTGTGAACAAACTACATTAACAGACAAGGACATACAAGTACGGAACCATTATGACTATTGCCATGGTTCCAATAGATGTAATATGGCCAATTTAAAGATTGACAGTCTCCATTCAGATGTTGGACAATCAAAAGTCGGCTTATGGAATTGATGGAGCTGTGGAGAGAAAGCGCAATAGGGTCTTACCCCAATACACACAGGGTAAACACAAGTGAGGTCACTCACCAAGTCGAGTTGTGAAAGTCACAACTACTGTAAAGGCATGAAAACTAGGCCACGGCAGCAGCAACCCACAGACTGATTGCAGAGAGTAGTAGAGAATGGGTTAATTTCACACTGCGCCAATGACCACTGGTAAAGATGATAAGATCAATGTCGCTTTATTTCATGCTCAGGTCTACGCGTTTCAGGAGACTGCTCCCTTCTTCAGGACAAACAGGCACAAGAAACATCAAATCTACAGACAAAGAAGCAAACTGGACATATATACCATTGGTGTGATGTCATAGGTCCATCTCGGAGGTGGACCTATGACGTCACACCAATGGTATATATGACAATGCTCCGTTGATATTTAAAATAATCTCTGGAGGCAGATTCTCAGGGAGATCTCTGTCCGGCTCATAGATCTTAACAGCTCATTTACATATAAGATAAACATAGACTTCTCTGGAATAATCAGATTGCAGTTATCAATGTATCAGTTTATTTAGCTTCCTATGACCTACAGTTAGGTCCAGAAATATTTGGACAGTGACACAAGTTTTGTTATTTTAGCTGTTTACAAAAACATGTTCAGAAATACAATTATATATATAATATGGGCTGAAAGTGCACACTCCCAGCTGCAATATGAGAGTTTTCACATCCAAATCGGAGAAAGGGTTTAGGAATCATAGCTCTGTAATGCATAGCCTCCTCTTTTTCAAGGGACCAAAAGTAATTGGACAAGGGAATCTAAGGGCTGCAATTAACTCTGAAGGCGTCTCCCTCGTTAACCTGTAATCAATGAAGTAGTTAAAAGGTCTGGGGTTGATTACAGGTGTGTGGTTTTGCATTTGGAAGCTGTTGCTGTGACCAGACAACATGCGGTCTAAGGAACTCTCAATTGAGGTGAAGCAGAACATCCTGAGGCTGAAAAAAAAGAAAAAATCCATCAGAGAGATAGCAGACATGCTTGGAGTAGCAAAATCAACAGTCGGGTACATTCTGAGAAAAAAGGAATTGACTGGTGAGCTTGGGAACTCAAAAAGGCCTGGGCGTCCACGGATGACAACAGTGGTGGATGATCGCCGCATACTTTCTTTGGTGAAGAAGAACCCGTTCACAACATCAACTGAAGTCCAGAACACTCTCAGTGAAGTAGGTGTATCTGTCTCTAAGTCAACAGTAAAGAGAAGACTCCATGAAAGTAAATACAAAGGGTTCACATCTAGATGCAAACCATTCATCAATTCCAAAAATAGACAGGCCAGAGTTAAATTTGCTGAAAAACACCTCATGAAGCCAGCTCAGTTCTGGAAAAGTATTCTATGGACAGATGAGACAAAGATCAGCCTGTACCAGAATGGTGGGAAGAAAAAAGTTTGGAGAAGAAAGGGAACGGCACATGATCCAAGGCACACCACATCCTCTGTAAAACATGGTGGAGGCAATGTGATGGCATGGGCATGCATGGCTTTCAATGGCACTGGGTCACTTGTGTTTATTGATGACATAACAGCAGACAAGAGTAGCCGGATGAATTCTGAAGTGTATCGGGATATACTTTCAGCCCAGATTCAGCCAAATGCCGCAAAGTTGATCGGACGGTGCTTCATAGTACAGATGGACAATGACCCCAAGCATACAGCCAAAGCTACCCAGGAGTTCATGAGTGCAAAAAAGTGGAACATTCTGCAATGGCCAAGTCAATCACCAGATCTTAACCCAATTGAGCATGCATTTCACTTGCTCAAATCCAGACTTAAGACGGAAAGACCCACAAACAAGCAAGACCTGAAGGCTGCGGCTGTAAAGGCCTGGCAAAGCATTAAGAAGGAGGAAACCCAGCGTTTGGTGATGTCCATGGGTTCCAGACTTAAGGCAGTGATTGCCTACAAAGGATTCGCAACAAAATATTGAAAATAAAAATTTTTTTTTTGGGTTTGGTTTATTTGTCCAATAACTTTTGACCTCCTAAAATGTGGAGTGTTTGTAAAGAAATGTGTACAATTCCTACAATTTCTATCAGATATTTTTGTTCAAACCTTCAAATTAAACGTTACAATCAGCACTTGAATTCTGTTGTAGAGGTTTCATTTCAAATCCAATGTTATGGCATGCAGAGCCCAACTCGCGAAACTTGTGTCACTGTCCAAATATTTCTGGACCTAACTGTACATGCTCATATAGATGGAATATTAGGATTGATTTTATTGACAGATCACTTTCAAATCTAATTTTAATTTTCTCCTTAACTCATTCAGCACCTTGCTGTAAATTTATGGTGCTTGTAACTGTGGTCCAGACATTAAATAACACTTAGGACTAAGCCACACGGCATGAAAATCGGTGTGAGTGGAGTACGACAAAAAATCATCTACGTCCCCCCCATTTATTCGGCGTGTCCGCGAGACCCCCTGGTATGGAGACCCTCGAGCCACCCCCTTTAGGAGGTCCGGATCCGAGCAGCAGCGGATGCTGGCACGGGGGCGGCACACCCGAAAACTTGACGTCACGAACAGGATTCTTACCCATCCACTTACCTGGTGGAAGTGCGCCTTAAATTGGACAGTCAGCGGTGATCCGTTGAAAACTTTTCAGAAGTCGCCATTTTAGCCGCCATTTTTGGATGTGAAAACTACAGCCCAGCGTCTTCTTCCCCAAGAAAAGGGCGCAAAACCAAAGCCCCGCCCCCTGGGAACACGGCCTGAAGGAGAACCCCGAGGTCGTAAAACGAAACTAACAAGCCGCAAAAGAGAGTGTCGGCAAAAGACCAAGGGGGAGAAGCGGGAAGATGTCTGCCCCTAAACCTGATGCTGGCGCCACGCCGACCGCTGGAGCGGTGGCACCGCAAGGTGGAACGAAGATCCCTGTGGAGGAACGCGAGTCAGGTCGCTTACCGATGGGGACCGCTGCCTGGCTGGAGCGGGAGCTGGCGAGATTCTGTGTCCGGGTGAGGTCACAGTCTCTGCAACAGTTGCTGGAGTGGAAAGCGGAGGTCCGGAGAATGGTGGCCGTTGTGTGGGCCCGTGAAAGCCGAGCTACCCTCACAGTGTCACGACGGGAGAAAGGTACCCAGACCGTTTCGTCCTCGCTGACCTGCCCGGAGCTGGAGCCTGTTTCCTACGTGATGGGAGAGTGGCGGCCGGCACTGCTCCCAGGAGCAGTGGCATTACCTGCTATCCCACCTCCGTTCCCAATGGAAGTTCAAAGCTCCGGGGGCCAAGTGAGCCATACAGCCCCATGCAGCAGTGGTAGTGGTTCCCGGATACCTGCCCTGCAAAGTCCCCATTGGGACCGTCTGTTGTTCCCATTTTTCAGTTAAAAGACAATGGCTTTGAACTTGCAGGTCAACCCAAGAACTTTTGGGTCTTGTAAATAGTCCCTGACCAACCTTCTCACCTGCCGCAGTCTCTGGAGAGGCTGATTGGAGGAAAGGCCTGCGGTAGAGTTGGCAGAGGCCCTGTCACCAGCAAAACCAGTGACTACCCTCCAGGTCAGGGGTCCCTGGATGTGGGGCCCTTGAAAAAGGACTGCCGGGTAAGGAACTTTTTATCCAGCCCGTGTGGGCAACACCCAGACCTACCCTGGACTTGGGCAAGGGGTGCGCACCAGTGCTTAGCGGTGGCACCAGGGGGCAGATTGTTTTAAATTGGTGAGGTGAGAAGGACCCGGTCTGTCACGTCCTGGTTTTAAATGTGCAACGTTTAAGTAAAGTGCCTCCCGTAAGAGAAGAAACCAAATGTACTTCGATGTAAATATGTTAGTATACTTGTATTGTGTTTTACCCTTTTCATCTTTTCCAGTTCCTGTTCAATAAATGTTGGTGGTCGGACAGCCCGCGGACGGTCTGTATTAAACCAAGTGGAAATGTGACGCCCTGGCAAAACCAGGTAGTCACAGATAGGCCCCCGCACAACACCCTTCCCTCACTTAGGAAAAACACAGCCGACCTGAAACCCTAGTCACCCCTCCTTAGGGAAAGATAGACACACCAGTGGGCGGGGCCAGGCGGTGGACATGCCCACCCCGGGGTTTAGACAGCCCGGGGCGGGAAAACAAGCAGTCTAAGTTAGATCAAGTTTGGAGTTCAAGTTGAGAGGAGTGTGGGCTGGAGCTAGGTGTAGCTCCAGCAGAGGAGGTTCAAGTTGAACGGTGCCAGGGTAGGAGCCCTGGTGCCTTTAGCTAGGTGGCAGATGGTGGTCTCCGTCAGCAGGATACATGAAGACGGCTCGGCAGAACCGAGGTGGACCGGTACAGGGTTATAGCCCACCGGTACCGACACGGGTAACCGACCCGGAAACCGGAGCACAAAGGGGGGTACTCGGACCCTGAATCCAGGACCGGAAACCAGCGGCCTGGTTAATTAACCGATTGAGGCCAGGACAAGAGGTCCTGACCCACCCAAAGTCCCTTATAGAAGACAACAGCCCACAGATAGGGATAGGAGGTCACCGCCAGGGCCCATAGATCCCACGGGCCAGCGTCTGCAGGCATGCCTCCTTAGGCCACATCCAGCCGGGAGGGGACTCCTGAGTTCCAGACTAGGAAGTACACCTTACACAAAGTCAGTGCAGAGGAAAAGGATAGAGACCACCAGCCCGGGTGGGGGATCCGAATGCAACCTGCCGCTGTGCCAGTCACCAGCACCTTGGTTTACCAACGACTCATGTGATTCATTGACTGTGAGTAATAAAACATTTCCTTGCCGTCGCTATACCCGCACTAAGACATTGGACCCTGGGGCAACCATCCCTATCCATGGAGGGGTTAACATCTAGCTCCCATTACATCTCCCCCGGGTGCCCCATAACAGCAGCGGCGGTATCCCATCTCACCACACACCATGGGTGGCGTCACAAACTTAATACGGCCTAGCTCGTACATCTACATTCCCCCCATTTATTCGGCGTGTCCGCGAGACCCCCGGGTCTGGAGACCCTCGAGCCACTTCTTCCTCTGATTTCTGTCGCAGGTCACCCCCTATTTTCCCCCGGTGTCCTCCGGTGACCCCCGTACCTTGTGCAGCGCTGATCCCCCGCGCCCCCCCCTCCTTCACAATGCACGCTGGTCACATGTGTAGAGCAGCTGACAGCCAGCTTCCTGCTTTCAGAAATGCTGGCTGATGCTTGCACTCTGCTGCTGTGACCCGGGGAGTGTGGGTGCAATGATACTGCACCCACTCTCCTCAAATGGAGGGTCTGCACTCCTAGAAAATGGGGGACATGTTCCATTCCAAAATGGATTACAGCGAACCCGATTTTTTTTCTTTTCAATAAAATGGTGAAAGAGGGAATGTTTTGGGGAGTGTTTTTTCAAAATTTTTTTTGTTGTCATTTTTTTTTTATTACTATCAATTAGTTGTGTCTGGTATCAGATAGACGCTGTGACATCACTAACTGCTGTGCTTGATGCCAGGTGACATTACAGCTGGTATCAACCCCATTTATTACCCCGTTTGCCACCTCACCAGAGCAACGGGATGAGTTGGGGCGAAGCGCGAGGATTGGCGCATCTAATAGATGTGCCACTTCTGGGGCGGCTGCGGCCTGCTATTTTTAGGCTGGGAAGAGTCCAATAACCATGGCTCTTCCCACCCTGAGAATACCAGACCTCAGATGTCAGCTTCACCTTGGCTGGTGATCTAATTTGGGGGGGACCCAAGTTTTTTTTTAAATTATTTATTTATCAATAATTTAAAAAAAACAGCCTGGGGAGCCCTCCAAATTTATCACCAGCCAAGGTGAAGCTGACAGCTGTGGTTTGCAGGCTACAGCTGTCTGCTTTACCCTAGCTGGATATCAAAAATAAGGGGGACCCCACGTCGTTTATTTTAATTGTTATTGTTTTGGAGGCTAAATACAAGGCTAGGCACCCTTTAGTGCCACATGAAAAGCACTAAAGGGCACCAGCTTAGAATATGCAGGGGGTGGGACATTATTTTATGTTTGACATCTATCCATTCATCCATTGTAGCATTTTAGGCTATGTGCCCACAATCAGGGTTTGCAGCGTTGTGAGCGCAGAGTGTTTTCCCTGCATCCATAACGCTGCATTGTGCAGTAGAAGCACAGTGGAAGGATTTTTAGAAATCTCCTGCCCACTCTACTTCTTTTCTCCACAGCATAAATCGACCTGTGGTGCAGCTTCCCGAGCCTCAGCATGTCATTTTATGCTGTGAAGACAAGAGTGTTCTCTGCAGGTAAAATAGAACTAAAGTCCACAGGAGCCTGAACCCAAATCGTGGGCATGGGCAGCTGCGTTCTCCCGTAGACAACACTCACATCTCTGCAGAAAGGCTGACACTGTGTACTAGACGCCGTGTTGCTGGATCATGGCCACATAGCCTAAAAGTGAGAAATTTGTTGCTACAGCAACATTTTTGTGTAGTACCTGTGGATTGAAAATGCTTACTATACTCCTGAATAAAATCCTTGAGTGGTCCAGTTTCCAAAATGGGGGTCACTTGTGGGGGGTTACTGCTGTATAGGTACCCAAGGTGCCTTGCAAATGTGACATGGTGACCGCAATTTATTTCAACTTTTCCAAACTTCAAATGATGCTCCTTCCATTCCAAGCCCTCCCATTTATCCAAACAGAGGTTTTTAACCACATGTGAGGTGTCCCTGCGGTCATAAAAATTGGACAACAACCTGTGGGGACTACTTTTTGTTGTTGCCTCTTGAAAAAGTGAGAAATTTGATGCTAAAGCAACATTTTTGTGGAAAAAAAATGAAAATTTTCAATATGGCAACCTAAGCTTATCAAATTCTATGAAGTACTCAAAATGCTCACTATACACCAAGATAAAAGCCTTGAGGTGTCTTGTTTCCAGAATGTGGTCACTTGTTGGGGACCTCCACTGTTTAGGCACCTTAGGGGTTTTCCAAATGCGACATAGCGTCCGCTAATGATTCCAGCCAATTGTGCAGTCAAATGTCGCTCCTTCCCTACCGAGCCCTGCCGTGCACCCAAACAGTTGATTTCCACAACACATAAGGTATCAGCTTACTCAGGAGAAATTGCACAATAAATTTTATGCTGACTTTTTTCTTTTTACTAAAAAAAAGCTATCTAGTTAAAGTAACAATTTTGTGGTAAAAATGTATTTTTTTATTTTCACAGCTCAACATTATAAACTTCTGTGAAACACCTGGGGGTCTATTTTCCAAAATGTGGCCACATGTTGAGGAGCTTCACTGTTTAGGCATCTCAGGGGCTCTCCTAATGCAACATGGCGTCCGCTATTGATTCCAGCCAATTTTGCAGTCAAATGGCACTCCTTCCCTTCCGAGCCCTGCCGTGTGCCCAAACAGTTGATTTCCACCACATATTAGGTATCGCCAAACTCAGGAAAAATTGCACAATAAATTTCATGGTAATTTTTTTTTCTGTTACTCTTGTAAAAAAAAAGCTACCTGGTTGAACAGGAGACTCACCAAACATCTAGATAAATTCCTTAAGGGGCCTAGTTTCCAAAATGGGGTCACGTGTGGGGGGATTTCTGCTCTTTACGTACCTTAGGGGCCCTCCAAATGCGACATGGTGCCCGCAATATTTTTCAGACAAATTTCCTTTCCAAAATTCAAATATTGCTTCTTCCGTTAAAAGCCCTCCCATTTGTCCAAACAAAGGTTTCAGACCACATGTGAGGTATCACACTGCGAAAGTGGGTAACAAATGTTGGGGGTCAAATTTTTGGATTTATTACTTGAAAAAGTGAGAAAAATGATTCTAAAGCAACATTTTTGAGAAAAAAATGAAAATTTTCAATATCACAACGTAATGTTATCAAAATCTGTGAAGTACCTGTGGGTCCAAAATGCTCACTATACCCTTAGATAGAAGCCTTGAGAGGTCTAGTTTCCAAAATGGTGTCACTTGTGAGGGGTTTCTACTCTTTAGGTACCTTAGCGAACCTGTAAATGCAAAATGGTGCCCGCAATCTATTTCAGCCAAATTTGCTTTCCAAAATTCAAATATTGCTCCTTCTGTTTCGAGCCCTCCCATTTCTCCAAAGAGAGGTTTCTGACCACATGTGGGGTATCGGTGCATTCATAAGAAAGTGGGTAACAAGTTTTGGGGTCCATTTTGTTGTTTTATTTCTTCTAAAAATTAATAAATTTGGGTTAGAGCAACATTTTTAGGTAAAATTTAATTTTTTGCTTTTTTTCATTCCACATTGCTTTAGTTCCTGTGAAGCACCTGAAGGGTTAATAAACTTCTTGGATGTGGTTTTGAGTACTTTGGGGGTGCAGTTTTTAGAATGGTGTCACTTTTGGGTATTTTCTGTCACCTAGGCCTCTCAAAGTCACTTCAAATGAGATGTGGTCCTTAAAAAAATGGTTTTGTAAATTTTGATGTAAAAATGAGAAATTGCTGATTAACTTTGAACTCTTCTAACTTCCTAACAAAAAAAAAATGTTTCCAAAATTGTGCTTATGTAAAGTAGACATGTGGGAAATGTTATTTATTAACTATTTTGTGTCACAGAACTCTCTGGTTTAACGGTATAAAAATTGAAAAGTTGAAAATTGCTAAATTTTGAACATTTTTGCCAAAATTCAATTTTTTTCATAAATAAACGCAAAAAATATTGTCCAAAATTTGGTACTAACATGAAGTCCAATATGTAAGAAAAAAACAATCTCAGAATCATTGGGATCCGTTGAAGCGTTCCAGAGTTATAACCTCATAAAATGACACTGGTCAGAATTGCAAAATTTGGTCTGGTCATTAAGGTGAAAATTAGCTCCGTCACTAAGGGGTTAAAGCCCCCTAGTGTTCTTACCCACAACAATACCCCTTTCATAGATCTTATAGGGTATGATGCTCCCCAAAATGTCCGAACAAACAGTATTAAATCTGACGGTGAATACACCCACATAATTTGCTATCACACTACTGCCACGCACAGTACGATGACGCTGTAGCAAGCCCAATCAGTATGATGTTGTCATAGTATGATGACCTCACAGACACCCCTCACACACAGTATGATGGTCCCAAAGCCCCAATACAATAAATCCCCTCATACAATATGAAGGCTTCACACCACTCCCCAAGCCATCTATAATTGACCCCAAAGCTCACCACATAGTATAATGCCTTTACAGGCCCCCACACCATGTATGATTGACCCCACAGCCCTCCTGAAAGCCTACTTGATCCCACAACTCGCCAAACCATGTAGGAGGAATGTACAGCCATCTACACCATGTATGAGACCTCTCTCCCCGCCACACAGTCTGATGGAACCTATGAGGGGTTGCCATTCTTCACAGGTCTCATAGTAGCCGTGTGTTCTTCCGGAGAATGCCTCTAATAAATTCTCAATTTTATGTTGCTCTGTAAAAGTTACAGGAATTTGTTATAATCTATACATATAATATTTAAGAAAAATATTTCAAAAGATCTCAAGGAAGAAAACTATTTTTACTATGGCTTTCTGATTACAGACATGTTCTGAGGGAAGTCTAGGCTTGGAGTCGTCAGTCAAGCCAATGATGAGATTAATGACCAATGAAATATTGGATGCAGTCACATGCTGTGTATTGATTCTCAAGGTTTTGTCACTTTCCAGTTTAAATCTTTGTAATATCCGTACACTGAGCTCAGATTTATCATTTTCAATACTTGTGATTCCTGTTATTCAGTTTGCAAAGTATCTGTCAAGGTTCAAAAGGATTTATATTTCCCAAATACAAACTCAACAAATCCCCTCACTTGGAACAGACACAAACCAATTTACTGTGAGCTTTGATTCTGGAAAGTTGACGCTTTATATCAAGAGACTTGAGCAAAGCTGTAACTGATATAAATACAAATACCCTTTTATACCAACATCTATGGATGTAAATGTCAGCTTAATTGATTCAAGTATGAAATAGATAGACTTTAATATAAAGTAAACGGACCGGATTATCGCACTCTCTGAAGATGAAATCTAATTATATTTCCAGTAGGAATTTGCCATTTTAAGTTCACAAAATAAAACATGAAGCCACATGATAAATCTGACAGTGTTAGTCTGTGTTCACACATATGTTGGAGGCTCTAATGAGGGTCGCTGGGTGCCTTTGGGATCCTTCATGGAAATTATGAACAACAGTTATAAGACATGTAAGCAGCAACTATTATCTTGATGAAGAAGGTAAAGCTACTGTTGCAGATGGGTGCCGCCTCCGCTGCGGCAACTGGGGCTGCTCGAGTAACGCTCGGATCCAGGATCGTGTCTGGGGCACGAGTGGTGACCGGACCCGGGGCTCGCAACAGTGAAAAAGGAGAGTATTTACAGGGGAGAATGTCTGTGACACCACCCGTGGGTTGTTGTGATGTGATGGTGGCACCGCCGCTGCCTCTCGGGGCCGGCGTCCGGGACCGATGGTGTGGGGGCAACAAGGTGGTATCCCCTCCACGAGTAGGGGGAGGTGTAGTCCCTGGGCCCGGGTGTAGGTAGGGAGCAGTGCTGGGGCGCCGTCGGCAGGTTGGACCGATGACACCGGTGTACTCACGATTAGGAATAATCCACACAGTGTCTGCACTGTAAACCAAGGCCGGATGCCGGTTGCCTCCTCAAGGGGGTGCTGGTCTCGCACACAGGTTTGCAAGGTAGGGACCCTTCCTCCTGCTCTTGTGTCTTGCTGTGTGTTGATTAAACCTGCTTAGAACGGGAGAAATCCGCTCCCCTGCAGCTTTGTACGCAGAGGGAGCCATTGCCCACAAACTTTGACCCATGGGATTTAATGGGTTCTTGACGGACACCCTATCCCCCGCGTTGGGCTGCCGGTTTTCTCTATCTGGGCTTCTTTCTTCAGAAACAAGGCCTGGTACCTTGTCCCGCTGGTTAATTAACAAGGGGCCTGAAGCTTGCCTCGTCCTGGGGTCCAGATACCCTGCCTGTGCACGGCCTCCGGACCGGATTCCCGTTGTCGGTACCGGCGGGCTACAACCCTGCCCCAGTCCACTTCAGGTCTCCCGCGACCGGATCTCCATCTCCTGTGGCCCTACACCGCCATCTACCACCTAGTCGGTTCTCCCGTGGTCTAAGGGCTCCAACCCTGACCACGCTGCAGACTCCTCACTGTTTGACTGGCTGCTCTCCTCCAACTCCAGCTCCCACTTCAACTTAAACTTCAACTGAACTGAACTTGTTCCCAGCCCCTTGTCACCTCAAGACCCCTAGGTGGGCATTCCCATCCGCCTGGTCCCGCCCACTGGTGTGTCCTGGCTGCTATGGGGGGGCGACTAGGATTTTTTGGCTGATGTTCCTATGTGTGGGATGTGTGGTGTTAATTCCCAAGGAGGCGGCGATTCCTGAACCCTTGGTGGGGGGTACAGTCATCTGTGACTACCTGGTTTTGCCAGGGCGTCACACTACCATACGTAGATTTACTGCATTTTTCGGTTTATAAGCCACACTGGATTATAAGATGCACCCCAAATTAAGATAAATAAAAATGGTTAAAAAAATAGGGTCCGTCTTACAATCTGGTGTTGTCTTTCCAGGAGCGGGCAGCAGCTGTGGTAGAGCATGGTTACAGGAGTCATGGGCAGTGGTGGAATAGGGTGATGCTGTGGGGGCTGTATTGGGGCTGCTGGCGCTGTGCTAGAGCTGCTGGCAATGTGCTGGAGCAGCATGAGCTGTGCAGGAGCTGCACTATGCCAGAGCTGTGGGCCGAATGTGCTGAACTGTGGTGGGGCTGCAGGCACCAGCCTGCAAATGTCAGTGTTGCGGACTTCAAATAATAGCGCCCGGAGTTGATGCATGCACAGATGGAGCTTTTAGCTCAAGATTTTATCTGCACATGGACCGCTTTCAGACCATTGATTTCCCAGCAGCAGACTTAGGGAAAATGGTGCCCAGAGGTCGCGCGTGCGCAGATGAGATCCTGAGCCAAGAGCTCAATCTGCACACGTGCCAACTCTAGGCACCATTATTTTGAAGTCTGCACCTCCGATATTTTCAGGATGGTACCCGAAGCCCCAGCATAGCACCCTTAGCTCACAGATTCAGCACAGCGCAGCTCCAGCACATTGCATGCAGCTCCAGCACAACGCCCTCAGCTTGCAGCCCAAACACATCGACCGCAGCTCCAGAATATCACCCACAGCTCTAACACAGCAAAGCGCCCTTAGCCCATAGCCCCAGCACAGCTCCAGCACATCGCCCGTGGCCTTGCTCCTGCAACACCTCTCCACCATCCCCTATAAGCAACATTTTGATTATAAGATGCACCCCTCATTCTCCTCCCATATTTTTGAGACAAAAAGTGTGTCTTATAATCCGTAAAATATGGTATATACAGCACACATGGCTGGATTTCAATCTTTAACTACAGATTTAAGGTTATCAGCTCACATCATTCTATTCTGAGAATTATGTTAGTCCAGTTTTGGATATTAACTACATATTTAGAGTTATTTAAATATCTAGCTTTAATTAGCCGAGAGAAAAAGAGGAACCCATAAATAATATAGTGATATCAAGAATCTTGTCCAGAATTCACTCCAACTTCGCCTGGGATCAAACCTAGAATTTTGCATGATCAGGTATTAGCAGTGTGCCCTAGCTTAGACCTAAGGTGAATATTCAAGAGTTATTATAACGAGTAATAAATGATTCATGATTCACAGAAAGACCAACATAGCAGAAATCACTCTTCACCCTTGGTTGCAAGGTCAAGCAGCTTTATATTATCTATTGTTGTATATTACTTATGCTATTCTCATCCAAACGTCTTGTTATCAGTCATATCTCCTCTGATCAGTTTCAAAAAGCACTGAATACAAATGTGAGTGTCATGATTAGAGTTGAGCGCGGTTCGTGGTTCGTGGTTCTCCAGTTCGCGGCTCGAGTGATTTTGGGGCATGTTCTAGATCGAACTAGAACTCGAGCTTTTTGCAAAAGCTCGGTAGTTCTAGAAACGTTCGAGAACGGTTCTAGCAGCCAAAAAACAGCTAAATCATAGCTTGGTTTCTGCTGTAATAGTGTAAGTCACTCTGTGAATCAAACTATTATCACATTTCAGTGTATAGTGTGTGTGAACAGCGCCTTCAGATCACTGCTGTTTCTATAATGGCGATCGCCATTTTTTTTTTTTTTTTTCTTGTCTTCCTTCCCTAAGCGCGCGCGTCTTGTGGGGCGGGCCAGCATGTCAGCCAATCCCAGACACACACACAGCTAAGTGGACTTTGAGCCAGAGAAGCAACGGCATGTGTGATAGGATCTGCATGTCACATGTCCCTGCATTATAAAACCGGACATTTTCTTCACGGACGCCATTATCTGCCTTCTGCGTCTTTGGTGTCAGACATCACTGTCGCAGCTCCGTCTTCCTGAGTCCTATAGCCGATACAGCTGTATGCGCTGCATACACAGCGTTAGACAGCTTAGGGAGAGCACTTTATAGCAGTCCTTTTAAGGGCTCCAACCGGCAGGGTCAGAGAGCCATAGGTGACAGGTCCTGCAAACAGCAACAGCGTCTGTGTAGCCCAGGTCAGGGATTTCCTACCTGCATTTCACCATTAGGAGGGAATAGAAAGGCAGGCTTCCATTCCTCTACCCAGAGCACCACAATCCTGCCACTGTACCCTCTTGTCCTCTGCACACTCCAACTGATAACTAAGCCATTATACTAGCAAACACTCAGTGTACCTAGTGGCATCCTAAACGTGGCTATTGGACTTTGCTATAGTCCCACTAGTGCAAAGACATTTGCAGAGCGCGTCTGCCTGCATTGCACACTACAACTCATTCTAACCAAGCCATTATACTAGCAAACACTCAGTGTACCTAGTGGCATCCTATACGTGGCTATTGGACTTTGCTATAGTCCCACTAGTGCAAAGACATTTGCAGAGCGCGTCTGCCTGCATTGCACACTACAACTCATTCTAACCAAGCCATTATACTAGCAAACACTCAGTGTACCTAGTGGCATCCTATACGTGGCTATTGGACTTTGCTATAGTCCCACTAGTGCAAAGACATTTGCAGAGCGCGTCTGCCTGCATTGCACACTCCAACTCATTAAAACCAAGCCATTATACTAGCAAACACTCAGTGTACCTAGTGGCATCCTATACGTGGCTATTGGACTTTGCTATAGTCCCACTAGTGCAAAGACATTTGCATAGCGCGTCTGCCGGCATTGCACACTCAAACTCATTTTAACTAAGCCATTATACTAGCAAACACTCAGTGTACCTAGTGGCATCCTATACGTGGCTATTGGACTTTGCTATAGTCCCACTAGTGCAAAGACATTAGCAGAGCACATCTGCCTGCATTGCACACTACAACTCATTCTAACCAAGCCATTATACTAGCAAACACTCAGTGTACCTAGTGGCATCCTATACGTGGCTATTGGACTTTGCTATAGTCCCACTAGTGCAAAGACATTTGCAGAGCGCGTCTGCCTGCATTGCACACTCCAACTCATTAAAACCAAGCCATTATACTAGCAAACACTCAGTGTACCTAGTGGCATCCTATACGTGGCTATTGGACTTTGCTATAGTCCCACTAGTGCAAAGACATTTGCATAGCGCGTCTGCCTGCATTGCACACTCAAACTCATTTTAACTAAGCCATTATACTAGCAAACACTCAGTGTACCTAGTGGCATCCTATACGTGGCTATTGGACTTTGCTATAGTCCCACTAGTGCAAAGATATTAGCAGAGCACATCTGCCTGCATTGCACACTCCAACTTTTTTAAACTAAGCAATTTTACTAGCAAACACTCAGTGTACCTAGTGGCATCCTAAACGTGGCTATTGGACTTTGCTATAGTCCCACTAGTGCAAAGACATTTGCAGAGCACGTCTGCCTGCATTGCACACTACAACTCATTGTTACTAAGCCATTATACTAGCAAACACTCAGTGTACCTAGTTGTATCCTAAACGTGGCTATTGTACTTTTGTCTATTCACAGTATTGGAACGATATTTGCAGCACGTCTGCCTGCATTGCACACTCTAACTTTTTTAAACTCAGCCATTTATAGTAGCAAACACTCAGTGTACCTAGTTGTATCCTAAACGTGGCTATTGTACTTTTGTCAATTCACAGTATTGGAACGTTATTTGCAGCACGTCTGCCTGCATTGCACACTCAAACTTTTTTAAACTCAGCCATTTATAGTAGCAAACACTCAGTGTACCTAGTTGTATCCTAAACGTGGCTATTGTACTTTTGTCTATTCACAGTATTGGAACGATATTTGCAGCACGTCTGCCTGCATTGCACACTCTAACTTTTTTAAACTCAGCCATTATACTAGCAAACACTCAGTGTACCTAGTGGCATCCTATACGTGGCTATTGGACTTTGCTATAGTCCCACTAGTGCAAAGACATTAGCAGAGCACATCTGCCTGCATTGCACACTACAACTCATTCTAACCAAGCCATTATACTAGCAAACACTCAGTGTACCTAGTGGCATCCTATACGTGGCTATTGGACTTTGCTATAGTCCCACTAGTGCAAAGACATTTGCAGAGCGCGTCTGCCTGCATTGCACACTCCAACTCATTAAAACCAAGCCATTATACTAGCAAACACTCAGTGTACCTAGTGGCATCCTATACGTGGCTATTGGACTTTGCTATAGTCCCACTAGTGCAAAGACATTTGCATAGCGCGTCTGCCTGCATTGCACACTCAAACTCATTTTAACTAAGCCATTATACTAGCAAACACTCAGTGTACCTAGTGGCATCCTATACGTGGCTATTGGACTTTGCTATAGTCCCACTAGTGCAAAGATATTAGCAGAGCACATCTGCCTGCATTGCACACTCCAACTTTTTTAAACTAAGCAATTTTACTAGCAAACACTCAGTGTACCTAGTGGCATCCTAAACGTGGCTATTGGACTTTGCTATAGTCCCACTAGTGCAAAGACATTTGCAGAGCACGTCTGCCTGCATTGCACACTACAACTCATTGTTACTAAGCCATTATACTAGCAAACACTCAGTGTACCTAGTTGTATCCTAAACGTGGCTATTGTACTTTTGTCTATTCACAGTATTGGAACGATATTTGCAGCACGTCTGCCTGCATTGCACACTCTAACTTTTTTAAACTCAGCCATTTATAGTAGCAAACACTCAGTGTACCTAGTTGTATCCTAAACGTGGCTATTGTACTTTTGTCTATTCACAGTATTGGAACGATATTTGCAGCACGTCTGCCTGCATTGCACACTCTAACTTTTTTAAACTCAGCCATTATACTAGCAAACACTCACTGTACCTAGTTGTATCCTAAACGTGGCTATTGTACTTTTGTCAATTCACAGTATTGGAACGTTATTTGCAGCACGTCTGCCTGCATTGCACACTCAAACTTTTTTAAACTCAGCCATTTATAGTAGCAAACACTCAGTGTACCTAGTTGTATCCTAAACGTGGCTATTGTACTTTTGTCTATTCACAGTATTGGAACGTTATTTGCAGCACGTCTGCCTGCATTGCACACTCTAACTTTTTTAAACTCAGCCATTATACTAGCAAACACTCAGTGTACCTAGTTGTATCCTAAACGTGGCTATTTTACTTTTGTCTATTCACAGTATTGGAACGATATTTGCAGCACGTCTGCCTGCATTGCACACTCTAACTTTTTTAAACTCAGCCATTATACTAGCAAACACTCACTGTACCTAGTTGTATCCTAAACGTGGCTATTGTACTTTTGTCAATTCACAGTATTGGAACGTTATTTGCAGCACGTCTGCCTGCATTGCACACTCAAACTTTTTTAAACTCAGCCATTTATAGTAGCAAACACTCAGTGTACCTAGTTGTATCCTAAACGTGGCTATTGTACTTTTGTCAATTCACAGTATTGGAACGTTATTTGCAGCACGTCTGCCTGCATTGCACACTCAAACTTTTTTAAACTCAGCCATTTATAGTAGCAAACACTCAGTGTACCTAGTTGTATCCTAAACGTGGCTATTGTACTTTTGTCTATTCACAGTATTGGAACGTTATTTGCAGCACGTCTGCCTGCATTGCACACTCTAACTTTTTTAAACTCAGCCATTATACTAGCAAACACTCACTGTACCTAGTTGTATCCTAAACGTGGCTATTGTACTTTTGTCAATTCACAGTATTGGAACGTTATTTGCAGCACGTCTGCCTGCATTGCACACTCAAACTTTTTTAAACTCAGCCATTATACTAGCAAACACTCACTGTACCTAGTTGTATCCTAAACGTGGCTATTGTACTTTTGTCTATTCACAGTATTGGAACGTTATTTGCAGCACGTCTGCCTGCATTGCACACTCAAACTTTTTTAAACTCAGCCATTATACTATCAAACACTCACTGTACCTAGTTGTATCCTAAACGTGGCTATTGTACTTTTGTCAATTCACAGTATTGGAACGATATTTGCAGGACATCTGCCTGCATTGCACACTCAAACTTTTTTAAACTCAGCCATTATACTAGCAAACACTCACTGTACCTAGTTGTATCCTAAACGTGGCTATTGTACTTTTGTCTATTCACACTACTGCAAATCTATGTGCAGCACCTCTGCATGACAACCTCGTGCTCTGTTTTTAATAAGCTATAATGATAGCACAAAATACTGCCATTTTGTGGCATCATAGAACTGGCTGTTGTATTCCATTAGTGCCCCACTGGTGACAAGCTATTTCTAGCACCTCTACATCACACCCTCATGCACATTTAGCTACGCTAATGTTATAGCAAACTCATGGAATTCATTGCTGCATTTCATAATTCGGAGGGATAGAAAGTCAGGCTTCCTTTAGCTTTTCCTTCTGTTCATAGACAGCATCTCCAAGACAAATTTCCCCTCCACGTCTAAGTGTGGAGAGGCAGCTAGTGCGCATGCGTGTGCCGATGTACCCCAGCTGCAGCATAATTACAGTGTTTCGCCTAGTGAGTATGCTCAGCCTGACTGTGCCATTCCTGACGCTAAGTCTTCATTTCGGGATACAGCGCATGCTCCCACACTAAGTGTGAAAAGCCTCTTTGCACAGGTGCTTGCATTCTGTGCCGGGTCTAAGTCCTGTTTTGTGCCTAGACACCATGCTAAAGCTGATAGTCTTTTTTCAGAGACTGTATTTCATGCTACTGAGCATGCTCAGGCACTTCCTGCATCAGAGACTAGGTCCGGTAATGAACTCTTTGGCCCTGGCCCTGATGTGGGGGTCCCATATAGACCACAGGGCATCAGGTGTCCTCCCAAATGGCTTGCAGAGGCCCACACCTATGACTTGTCACCGCATTATTGATGGTCAGACGATGACTGGTGAGGTGTTTGGGTCATGGCAGCCATGAGGTCATCATTGAAGTTGCGTTTCCAAATAGGACGCTAGTTATGCCACTCATGACGTGTCACTCTGCTTTTGTCTCCAGGAGGTGCATTGTGGTTCACCCTGGTTTGGGGCGGACCCAGGTTATAAAAGGGGCTGGAGCCAACAAGGAGGTGCGCAGTCTTCTATTATGCTCCGAAAGAGCACACCTCCATGTGTTGAACCCATTGCGGCTTTAGGCCAGAGGTAGGCAGGGATAGGGTGGTGGATGCAGGCCACCACCACAGTTGGTAACGCAGAACGGTTAAGACCAGCTCCTGTCCTAACAGTCCTGCTTGTGCAGCCCAGTGGCATTAACAGGCCTGCTGCTGCTGATGCGCCTGCTGTCCACAGGTGTGGCCCCTACGCACACGGTCAGCGTACTCAATGGCCCCTGTGTTGTTAACAGGGAGTTCCTGGGCTGGGTGGGCATGTGGACCCTGTGACGCTAACAGGGCTCACAGTCTCCAGATCTGAATGGCGTCTAACTCGGTTCAGGCTACTATTAGTTTCATAGCCACACAGCTCTGTATCCTCCACCAAACCTTCAAGTTGCCAACCTCTCCTTTTCCAACTGGGAGCACGGTGGACACTGACTGCTGAAGGTGATATATACCTTTCTCTTTCTTTTCTTATTAATTTTTGTTATATAGCGGTCACAGATTATATACCACTTTATCCAAATCTGCCAGTCCCACTGTAACAGATGTTGTTTCTTCAGCAAATGTTACAGTTGTTTAACCACCAAATCCACGGACCAAAATTTTTTTCCCCTTTCCAACACACCTGTTCCCCTTTCCAACAGCATCTGTCCTTTTTCAACTCATTTTGGGATATGACCAAAAGTGCAACTGTGCAGGGACACCGTACTCAACGCCATCTCAGCACAGCAGCCATCCCTCGGTCCCTCCGATGTGGACAAGTAAAAGACCATTTCCTCCTATCCATGACAAAGTGTTGAGATTCACTCTGTGCAGCACTGGTGTTTAGTGGAAAAGTAGATCTAAGATTGCGTACCACATTCTGCAGATACTCCTGTATACGTGCGTCTATTTCTATGGCAGGAATTAGTTCGCCAAATTTTGTCTTGTACCGGGGATCTAACAGTGTGGCAACCCAGTATTCAGGATTACTTCAAATTCATACAATCCGAGGGTCATGTAGGTAGTGCAGCAAGAAGGCGCTCATGTGTCTTGTGCATCCAGGAGGACCAAGTCCTTGGTGTGTTGGTGGCAGAGAGGTGAGAATCGTGCATCCTTCCTCTGCCCTCTACCCACAACCTCGCACAACCGAAATGTGAGCAAGCTCTCACTCATCTGCTGAGTCTTCCATGCCCATCGCCAGTTCGTCCTCCATTTCTTCATGGGCTCCTGCACTTTCATCAACACTTTTTGCTGATACTATGCGCCCTTGTTAATCCCTCTCCCTCACCATGACTGCCGCATAGGTGCCGCTGACCATCTGGACCTCGTAGATCTTGTTATCCCTTCCGCATATGACTCCTCCTGTACTTCCTCCCCTTCCTCTTGTCCCAACACCTGACTCCGAATAATAATTACAGTGTGCTCCATCATGTAGATGACCAGAATTGTCACGCTGAGAATGACATTGCCAGTGCTAAACATCTTCGTCGACATTTCAAAACTGTGTAGCAGGGTGCATAGGTCCTTGATCTGACACCACTCCAGCAGCGTGATCTGCACCACCTCTGGATCAACTTATCCCAGGCTATATGTCTTACCGTATTTCAGCAGGGCTCTGCGGTGCTGCCACACACGCTGCAACATGTGCAGATTCCAATTCCTGCGTGTCGGAACATCGCATTTCCGGCGTTTAACTGCCAGACCCTAAGACTTCCGGAGTGATGAAAGTTGTTGAGCTGCTGTGTGCGCACGATGGAAGTGAGCACATAGCGAGCGTGCCCGCTGCACAAGGCCATGTAGGCCGTGATGGTGTTTTAAAAATTGCTGGAGAATTCGGATCAACACGTGAGCCATAAAAGGCACGTGTGTCACATTGCCCTGAGGATGGCCCGCAGCCAGGTTTGCATCATTGCCGCACACGGCTGTTAAGTCACCAACGGAGTCCGCTCCGTCAATTTGTACTCCGGTCGCCAGGTGACAACGTGTTCCTTTCATGAATAGTGCTGATGATGGGAGAGTAGTCGATGCCAGCGGCGCAGGTGGACGCAGGTTATGCTCACCCACTGGGCTGCATTACCTTGACAGATGCAGAATCTCTGGCTGAATGTAGCTGGTGGGTATCTCACAGATGAAATACCATCATTCAGCTACAACCAATGGGAAGACACCACACCCTTTTTTATGCCCATCCTGTCTGCAGACCACTGCCAGACATAGCTATGAACCTCTGGTTAATTTTACCCCCAGTTCAGTTTTATGATTTTGTGTGCTTGTTACCTGACTACTTTTCCTGCTTGCTGTTTATGTACCTTGTTGGCCGATACGCATTTCACCTCTGCTTGTTTTCTGATTAAGTCCTGGCCGTCCCATTCTGTTCCTGTTCCTCAATTAATGTTTTGACCCTGCCTGACTACTATTCTCTGTAATAGCGGTGTGACTCACATTTCCCATACATTTCAAAGTAAAACTTTGACCGCCTGATGGCATTGAGCTCTGCTGCCAGCATAGTAAGGAGGTGTGTGGTAGTCCTTGTGCGCAGTTGCAAGGAAGGGTGGCCTGACCACACAGGGTTTGCGCAAAGGTAGAGGACCCACACGAGGTTGAAGAGGCAGAAGCAGTGTATTAACTTCTACATACAGAACAAGGATTGAAACAACTCGTGGGGACGGCAAGACTTGTACAGCAGACCCTTCTCCATCTCTCACCATAGTTTGCCAGTGCCCAGTCAGTGACATGTAATGACCCTGTCTATGCTTACTGGTCCAAGTATCTGTGTTGAAATGCACCCTGTCGCACACAGATTTTCTCAAGGAAGTGGTGATGTTGTGTGCGACATGCCGGTGTAGCGCGGGCATGCTTTTCTTGGAGAAGCAGTGGTGATTGGGCATCTGGTACTGGGGCACAGCGACAGACATAAGGTCTGTAAAATCCTGTGTGTCCACTACGCGTAAAGGCAGCATTTCGGTAGCCAACAGCTTACAGAGGGATAGAGTCAACCACTTAGCTTTGTCATGGGTCGCAGTAAGTGGCCTTTTATTTGACCACATCTGAGGGACAGAGATCTGGCTGCTGTCTGTAGACGGTGTTGAGTAGGGTGTCCCTGGAAAAATGCAGGTTTGTGAGAAAAGTGCAGGCGGAGACATGATGTTGGCTTCATCTTGCCTTCAGATCTGTTCATCTTGTATCATTTTTAAAAAACACAGCAAGCAAGGGTTACTCCAAGCGGAGTCTCCCTTTTTTTCCAAAAATTGGGCCCCACACAGACACCTTATCAGTGGCAGCACTTGTGCCCTAGTTGCAAACAGGATGTTTTGATTTGCATCAAGCACATTCCAAATCCACAAGCATTTACTCTCCCCAGGATGACACAGGGGTAGTAAATTCCTTCTGGATCCATGACTTGTTCATTTTGATGAACGTCAGTCTGTCCACATTGTCACTGGACAGACGCGTGCGCTTATCTGTCAGCACACACCCAGCAGCACTGAAGACACGTTCAGAGACAACGCTGGCAGCTGGACACGACAAAATCTTCGAGGCGTAACTGGAGAGCTCTTGACATTTTTCTAGATTTGAAGCACAAAAGGAGCAAGGCTCCATTTGCAAAGTCATTGCATCGATGTTCATTTGGAGATACTCCTGTATCATCCTCTCCATCCGTTGACTATGTGTCAGACTTGTTGTCTCTGGTGGCCTTGCAAAGGAGGGTCTAAAAAAATTATGAAAAGATTCCATAAAATTGCTGTTACCAGCACCAGATACGGTCCTACTGGTACGTGTAGACTGTTGAAGATGACGAGGCCGTCCCATGTTTGTCAAGTTACAACTGGGAGAATCACTCCCTTCACCTGCACGGTTGTTTGGTGGAAAAGCCGAGCTAAGATCGAGTAACAGCTTCTGCTGATACTCCTGCATACGTGCGTCCCTTTCTATGGGTGGAATTATGTCACAAAATTTGGACTTGTCCCGGGGATCTAATAGTGTGGCAAGCCAGTAGTCATCATCACTTCTAATTTTGACAATACGAGGGTCATGTTGGAGGTAGTGCAACAAGAAGGCACTCATGTGTCTTGCGCAGCCATGCGCACCAAGTCCACGCTGTGTTTGTGGCATAGAGGTGCTAACCGTTCTTTCTTCCTCTGTCATCTCCCCCCAACCTCTTTCAACTGAAATTTGACCAAGGTCCCCCTCATCTGCTGAGTCTTCCATGTCCATGGACAGTTCGTCCTCCATATCTTCATGTCCTCCTGCACCTTCCTCAACATCTCACCTGCTACCATGCGCCCTTGTTGATCCCTGTCCCCCATGGTCCCATGCCTGCCGCGTTGGTGATGATGAACGTCTGGACCTTGGTGATGTTGTTGTGTCTTGCGCATATGAATCCTCCTGTAGTTCCTCCCCTTCCTGTTGTCCCACCCCCTGACTACGAATAGTGTTTAGCGTGTGCTCCAGCATGTAAATGACTGTAATCGTCATGCTGATAATGGCATTGTCAGCGCTAAACATATTCGTCGCCATGTCGAAACTGTGCAGAAGGGTGCATAGGTCCTTGATCTGAGATCACTCCATCAGGGTGATCTGCCCCACTTCTGCATCTCGTTGGCCCAGGCTATACATCATGACGTATTGCACCAGGGCTCGCCGGTGCTGCCACAGTCGCTGTAACATGTGGAGAGTTGAATTCCAGCGTGTCGCCACATCGCATTTCAGGCGATGAACCGGCAGGCCGAAAGACTTCTGGAGCGATGCAAGTCGCTCAGGTGCGGCGGTTGAACGGCGGAAGTGAGCACTGCAGACAGTTTCCGTGCCCTGGTCAGAAGGCCATCTAGGCCGGGATAGTGTGTTAAAAATTGCTGGACAACAAGGTTAAACACGTGAGCCATACAAGGCACGTGTGTCACCTTGCCCAGGCGAAGGGCCGCACCCAGGTTTGCAGCATTGTCGCACACGGCCTTACCAGGCTGCAGGTTGAGTGGAGACAACCATTTATCAAAATCAGTCTCCAGAGCTGCCCACAACTCAGTCGCTGTGTGACTCCTATTTCAAAGACATGTCAAGCTAAAGACCGCCTGATGCCGTTGCGCTCTGCTACCAGCATAGTAATGAGGGGTGCGTGATTCCTTCTGCGCAGTGAGAACGCTGGTGGCCTGACCAGGCAGGCTTGGGGCGGAGGTGGAGGACCCAGATGAGGTGGAGGATGCAGAAGCAGTGGCGGAACTTGGACAGACAGAGGATTGACACACAAGTCGTGGGGACGGCAAGACTTGTGCAGCAGACCCTTCACCATCTATCACCATAGTTACCCAGTGGCCAGTCAGCGACATGTAACGTCCCTGTCCATGCTTACTGGTCCAAGTATCGGTGGTGAAATGCACCCGTTCACACACAGAGTTTCTCAAGGAAGCGGTGATGTTGTGTGCGACATGCTGGTGTAGCGCGGGCACACCTTTCTTAGAGAAGTAGTGGCGACTAGGCATCTGGTACTGGGGCACAGCGACAGACATAAGGTCTCTAAAATCCTGTGTGTCCACTAGGCGGAAAGGCAGCATTTCTGTAGTCAACAGCTTACAGAGGGATAGAGTCAACCTCTTCGCTTTGTCATGGGTCGCAGGAAGTGGCCTTTTATTTGACCACATCTGAGGGACAGAGATCTGGCTGCTGTGTGTAGACGGTGTTGAGTCGGGTGTCCCTGGAAAAATGCAGCTTTGTGAGGAAAGTGCAGGCGGAGACATGATGTTGCCTTCATCCAAAGTTGGTGCTATCGATGTCTGAGAGAGCTGTACACACTCACTTGTTTCCCCTTCCAAACCAACTGACGACCTACCAAGCAAACTGCCTGTTGCGGTTACAGTGGTGGAAGTTGTGGGTGGAAAAACAGGTGTGACAGCTGTCCCCACAGTCCTAGAAGATGACGAGCGCGCGGATGCACTGGAAGGGGCAGGCGGTGGATGGTTCGCTCCGCTAGGCCGCATTGCAGCACGGTGAGCTTCCCATCGGGCCATATGATATTTATTCATGTGACGATTCATGGAAGAAGTTGTCAAACTGCTGAGGTTTTGACCTCTACTAAGAGAACCATGACAAATTTTACAGATCACATAATTTGGGCGATCTTTTTCTATGTCAAAAAAGGACCTGGCTAGGCAAGGCTTAGAGGCCATGCGACCTGTTGATCCACCCCGAATAATGCTCAGAGGCAGAGTGGTGGCTGAGGATGCAGTTGTAGACGTGCTACCAGTGCTCCGACTGTGTCCAGGAAGGCGCCAGGTTACTTCGACGTCGGTTGCATCCTCCTCCACCGCCTCTGTTGACCTCCTCGAGTGTCTGACTGTGGGTTGACAGTAGGTGTGATCTAGAACTTAATCATCAATTGTTGTGTTTGCACTCCCCTACCCCTCAGACCGAGTTTCTTCTTGCCCTGACCGAATATTTAAGTTGTCATCCCAATCGGGTATCTGCGTCTCATCTTCATCAGTATGTTCCTCATTGCCTATAACCACAGTTGTTGGAAAGGCAGCATTTTGGTAGCCAACAGTTTGCATATGATGAAAGTCAACCTCCAAGCCATTTCATGCCCTTCTAAAAGCATGTAAAACACAGCGAGGGGACTCCAACCACAGTCTCCCTCGTTGCCACTAACTGGGCCACACACACCCCACTTGACTGGCATCGGTTGAGCCCCCTTTTGAAAAAGAAAAAGATGCTTTGCATGAAGCACTCTCAAAAATACGCGTGCCTTTCCCGTCCCCTGGCTGACCCAGGGGAAGAAAAGTCCTCTGAGAGCCATGACTTGTTCATCTTGGTTCTTTTAGAGACACAGCGAGGGGACTCCAACCACAGTCTCCCTCGTTGCCACTAACTGGGCCACACACACCCCACTTGACTGGCATCGGTTGACCCCCCCTTTTGACAAAGAAAAAGATGCTTTGCATGAAGCACTCTCAAAAATACGCGTGCCTTTCCCGTCCCCTGGCTGACCCAGGGGAAGAAAAGTCCTCTGAGAGCCATGACTTGTTCATCTTGGTTCTTTTAGAGACACAGCGAGGGGACTCCAACCACAGTCTCCCTCGTTGCCACTAACTGGGCCACACACACCCCACTTGACTGGCATCGGTTGACCCCCCCTTTTGACAAAGAAAAAGATGCTTTTCATGAAGCACTCTCAAAAATACGCGTGCCTTTCCCGTCCCCTGGCTGACCCAGGGGAAGAAAAGTCCTCTGAGAGCCATGACTTGTTCATCTTGGTTCTTTTAGAGACACAGCGAGGGGACTCCAACCACAGTCTCCCTCGTTGCCACTAACTGGGCCACACACACCCCACTTGACTGGCATCGGTTGACCCCCCCTTTTGACAAAGAAAAAGATGCTTTGCATGAAGCACTCTCAAAAATACGCGTGCCTTTCCCGTCCCCTGGCTGACCCAGGGGAAGAAAAGTCCTCTGAGAGCCATGACTTGTTCATCTTAGTTCTTTTAGAGACACAGCGAGGGGACTCCAACCACAGTCTCCCTCGTTGCCACTAACTGGGCCACACACACCCCACTTGACTGGCATCGGTTGAGCCCCCTTTTGAAAAAGAAAAAGATGCTTTGCATGAAGCACTCTCAAAAATACGCGTGCCTTTCCCGTCCCCTGGCTGACCCAGGGGAAGAAAAGTCCTCTGAGAGCCATGACTTGTTCATCTTGGTTCTTTTAGAGACACAGCGAGGGGACTCCAACCACAGTCTCCCTCGTTGCCACTAACTGGGCCACACACACCCCACTTGACTGGCATCGGTTGAGCCCCCCTTTTGACAAAGAAAAAGATGCTTTGCATGAAGCACTCTCAAAAATACGCGTGCCTTTCCCGTCCCCTGGCTGACCCAGGGGAAGAAAAGTCCTCTGAGAGCCATGACTTGTTCATCTTGGTTCTTTTAGAGACACAGCGAGGGGACTCCAACCACAGTCTCCCTCGTTGCCACTAACTGGGCCACACACACCCCACTTGACTGGCATCGGTTGACCCCCCCTTTTGACAAAGAAAAAGATGCTTTGCATGAAGCACTCTCAAAAATACGCGTGCCTTTCCCGTCCCCTGGCTGACCCAGGGAAGAAAAGTCCTCTGAGAGCCATGACTTGTTCATCTTGGTTCTTTTAGAGACACAGCGAGGGGACTCCAACCACAGTCTCCCTCGTTGCCACTAACTGGGCCACACACACCCCACTTGACTGGCATCGGTTGAGCCCCCTTTTGAAAAAGAAAAAGATGCTTTGCATGAAGCACTCTCAAAAATACGCGTGCCTTTCCCGTCCCCTGGCTGACCCAGGGGAAGAAAAGTCCTCTGAGAGCCATGACTTGTTCATCTTGGTTCTTTTAGAGACACAGCGAGGGGACTCCAACCACAGTCTCCCTCGTTGCCACTAACTGGGCCACACACACCCCACTTGACTGGCATCGGTTGACCCCCCCTTTTGACAAAGAAAAAGATGCTTTGCATGAAGCACTCTCAAAAATACGCGTGCCTTTCCCGTCCCCTGGCTGACCCAGGGGAAGAAAAGTCCTCTGAGAGCCATGACTTGTTCATCTTGGTTCTTTTAGAGACACAGCGAGGGGACTCCAACCACAGTCTCCCTCGTTGCCACTAACTGGGCCACACACACCCCACTTGACTGGCATCGGTTGACCCCCCCTTTTGACAAAGAAAAAGATGCTTTGCATGAAGCACTCTCAAAAATACGCGTGCCTTTCCCGTCCCCTGGCTGACCCAGGGGAAGAAAAGTCCTCTGAGAGCCATGACTTGTTCATCTTGGTTCTTTTAGAGACACAGCGAGGGGACTCCAACCACAGTCTCCCTCGTTGCCACTAACTGGGCCACACACACCCCACTTGACTGGCATCGGTTGAGCCCCCCTTTTGACAAAGAAAAAGATGCTTTGCATGAAGCACTCTCAAAAATACGCGTGCCTTTCGCCTCCCCTGGCTGACCCAGGGGAAGAAAAGTCCTCTGAGAGCCAGGTCCACATTGTCAGTGGACAGACACGTGTGCTTATCTGCCAGCAGACCCCCAGCAGCACTGAAGACAGGTTCCGAGAGAACGCTGGCTGCAGGACACGACAAGATCCTCAAGGCGTACGTGGCGAGCTCAGGCAATTTATCCAGATTGGAAGCCTAAAATGAGCAGGGCTCAAGTTGCACAATAATGGAATCGATGTTTCTTTGCATATACTCATATATCTGTGTGTCTCCCTCTTTTTCCTTGTCCAGCTGTTTTGTTTTCACATGAGTATATGTCCTTGTCACTTTCCCATGTGTTTGTGTTATGTTGTGAGTTGTTTGTCACCTTTTGGACACCTTTCAGGGTGTTTTCTAGGTGTTTTACTGTGTTTGTGATTGCCTGCCATTGTTTCCTATGGGCTCGAGTTCGGTTCGTCGAACGTTCGACGAGCCGAACTCGAGCCAGACCCCCCGTTCGGCGAACCGCCTCGAGCCGAACCGGGACCGGTTCGCTCATCTCTAGTCATGATCTGAGAGAGGGAATTCCAGGTAAAACATATCAATAGACATTGTGAATTGCTGCAAGGTACAGTATGTATCTCTAGCATGTCATTGGACAATAGTCATGTGCGAGGAAAAGACTCCAGACACCCTGACACGCTACATGAATAACTCATTCCTGGCTGGGTGTGTAGACTTGTGTCGTGTGGGCCATTTGCCTGCATAGACCGCATGCCACTGCTTGGTTCGGCTGGCCAGGACCAGATGACAACTCAGGAAATCACCAGCTCATTTTAAACAAGTATTTATTCAACAGTTTCTCTATAACAACGTCACATATGAGATAGTTGGGACATAACTTGCAGATCATTTCTTCAGTCTCAATCATTCTCCTACACATTCCTAGTTCCCACTGATTTGCTCCCTATATTAATGGTCCTGTGAGTCCCAATGCAAACCCTTCCATCACAACAGTAGAGTTTATGACTGTCACCTCCCTTTCTATGGCACCATGTCTCTTCTCATAGAGAAGGGAGTATGGGTATGGCAGAGCTATGGAAGAGCAGAGACGCATCTCTCAGATGCTTTGGAAGTATCCACCAGGGCAAGCCAACTATGTTCACTCACCAGTCAATATTAACCTGTTACCTTAACAGTTATGGGCTTGGCCACTAGACTTCTGTCCTCTCGCTCCTATTGTTTGGGGCAGCTCTTTCAAATGGTCAGTCTCTAGCTTCACCATTGTTTCCGCTCGATATTCCTGTCAACACCCAAGGTTCATGCTATCACCCTTCAGGTCTCCTTCCTCCTCCTGCCTCAATGTGATTTCTGTGGAAAAGCTTTGGCTGTTATCATACGAGTAATAAGGGCTCTGGATATCACTACTGTGATGGTTGAGAGCTAAATGAGACTCGTGACGCTCTCTCAGAGCTGAATGTGGCTCCTGACCCTCTCTCAGAGTTTAATGTGGCTCCCAACGCTCTCTCAGAACTTATTGTGGCTCCCGACCCTCTCTCAGAGCTTAGCATGGCTCACGAATGTTGAAGAGGATAAATCAACAGTATTCAAAAAGTAATTAAAGCAGCATTTGAATGGCCTGATACACAATCTTCATCAAATACCTCTGTGTGTCCTAGTCTTCGGTATGCCCTGATAGAGTACTGTACATTTTAAGTAGAAAAATTAAGAGGTAAAATATAGCTTTGTACCGTGCTAACCAGTAGATAGAAAAAATGTGATAGTCCTCAATGGTCCATACCTTTTCAATTAGCTGTTAAAGGTTCATCCACTGAGGACTAAATTTTATAAACATTTTTTCCGGCATTTATAGCCTCATATGGGTTGAACATGAGACCTTTTAAATTTGACAGAGTTGTGTGCTGAAGTCAAACATAAAGTAATTCTTGTTCATTTGTTCTTGCCGATGCATATTATGTAAGAGAGTGAAGAGATTCATATAACTTTGCCTCCAGGCAGAACGCGGTGGACATGGCTGTCTTCACTGTCTTGCCGAGTCCGGGAGTTTTGTAGCTGGAAGCAGCTGTCTGTGTCGTGTCCTGATCACTAATGATATAAACCACAGAATCATTTAATGCTGCATTTCCATTTCTTCGAGGGTGCATTGGCATGTTTTTGTTGTCTAGCTCTTCTCTGTATTCATAAGACATTCCCTGGGGATTTTCTATAATGACATTACACAGGGGCAATGGAAAGAAACTGAAATAGAAATTGCTTGAGAAACATTTATAGGGAATTTATTAAGAAAATCTCTGAAAATGTAAATAGATTATGATGACGGAACTAAGATTTATGTAAATGATAAGACTATGGCTCAGGCTGGAACTGCAGCAGCGAGGAATAGTCAGTGTATTACAGAATAAACATATTTCTGTTCGGATGTACTTTATGTTAAAGGTGTTTTTCCAAGGCATTTTATCATCTCTCCTTAGAACAAATAATGTCAGATATCTGGGGGTCTCACTGCTTGGACTCCCACCGATCATGAGTAGCGGGGTCTCTTCTGTACTTGGCTTATGAATAAATGGAGCTGAATGGTTGAGGTTGATTGTTTGAACTCTGTTTAGTGTCTTCAGGGCGGACAGAGGTAACCATGAATAGCGCTCATCTATTTATGTCAGTCACTTAGACATGAATAATATATACTGTACATTTTAGTGAATTCTCTAAAATAGCACTATTACACTTTTATGACTGTATTACAGATTGAGAACACACACACACGTACAAGTGCATCTCAATAAATTAGAATATCATCAAAAAGTGAATTTATTTCAGTAATTCAGTACAAAAAGGGAAACACGTATATCATATAGAGTCATTACACACAGAGTGATATATTTCAAGTATTTATTTCTGTTAATGTCGATGATTATGGCTTACAGCTAATGAAAACCCAAAAGTCATTATCTCAGAAAATTAGAATATTATATAAGACCGACTGAAAAAATGATTTAAACTCAGAAATGTTGGCGCCTACTGAAAAGTCTGTACAGTAAATGCCTCAATACTTGGTCGGGGCTCCTTTTGCATGAATAACTGCATCAATGCGGCGTGGCATGGAGGCGATCAGCCTGTGGTACTGCTGAGGTGTTATGGAAGACCAGGTTGCTTTGATAGCAGCCTTCAGCTCGTCTGCATTGTTGGGTTTGGTGTCTCTCATCTTCCTCTTGACAATACTCCATAGATTCCCTATGTGGTTAAGGTCAGTCAAGTTTCCTGGCCAATTAAGCATAGTGATACTGTGGTTATCAAACCAGGTATTGATACTTTTGGCAGTGTGGACAGGTGTCACGTCCTGCTGAAAACTGAAATCTTCATCTCCAAAAAGCTTGTCAGCAGAGTGAATCATGAAGTGCTCTAAAATTTCCTGGTCTACACAGTGGACCTACACCAGCAGATGACATGGCTCCCCAAACCATCACTGATTGTGGAAACTTCACACTAGACCTCAAGCAGCTTGGATTGTGGCCACTCCACTCTTCCTCCAGACTCTGGGACCTTGATTTCCAAATAAAATGCAAAATTTACTTTCATCTAAAAACAACACCTTGGACCACTGAGCAACAGTCCAGTTCTTTTTCTCCTTGGCCCAGGTAAGACACTTCTGGCATTGTCTATTGGTCATGAGTGGCTTGACACAAGGAATGCGACACTTGTAGCCCATGTCCTGGATACGTCTGTGTGTGGTGGCTCTTGAAGCACTGACACCAGCAGCAGTCGGCTCCTTATGAATCTCCCCAAATTATTGAATGACCATTTCTTAACAATCCTATCAAGGCTCTGGTTATCCCGGTTGCTTGTGCACCTTTTTCTACCACACTTTTTCCTTCTACTCAACTTACCATTAATATGCTTGGATACAGCACTCTGAACAGCCAGCTTCTTTTGCAATGACCTTTTGTGGCTTACCCTCCTTGTTGAGTGCGTCAATGACTGTCTTCTGGATGTCTGTCAAGGCAGCAGTCTTCCTCATGATTGTGTAGTCAACTGAACCAGGCTAATCGACCATTTTCAATACTTAGGAAGCCTTTCCAGGTGTTTTGTGGTAATTTTTCTAATTTTCTGAGATAATGACTTTTGGGTTTTCATTGGCTGTAAGCCATAATCATCAACATTAACAGAAATAAAAACTTGCAATAGATCACTCTGTTTGTAATGACTCTATATAATATATGCGTTTCCCTTTTTGTATTGAATTACTGAAATAACAACTTTTTGACGATAATCTAATTTATTGAGATGCACTTGTACTGCACAGATCCATACATAGTATATCTACACACACGTATATAAACACATGTTCATAAGTATGTTAATTTAGCCCAGATATGAATTCCAATTCTGGATACGATTTACAAAAATATGAGTCAAGTAATTATAATAATTACAGTCATTAGTCAAGTTGCTATCCTGCTACTTGCACTATATGAAGTGTCCTGCTATTTGTATTTACTGCATATACTATACAGTCTCTATTTATATTACATGTACTTTGCTGCTGTCTAACGGTATTACATTTACAGTAATGCTCTATAGTTGCACTACATGTTGTGTACTGTTCTCTATGAGTACATCATTCACTGCTCTCTGTACTATATACACTATGCTGATCTTCACCTTTATTCAGTTCACTAGTCTGCCTTCTGTACTACATCCTGTAATGACCAAAACTGTTGGCACCCTTGAAATTGTTTCAGAAAATGAAATATTTCCCCAGAAAATTATTGCAATTACACACATTTTTTTCTGCACATGTTTATTTCCTTTATGCGTATTTGATAACACAAAAACAATAGAGAAAAAATGCAAATTGAACATAATTTCACACAAAATTCCAAAAATGGGCTGTACAAAATTGTTGCCACCTTCAACTTAATATTTAGTTGCACGCCCTTTGGAATAAATAACTGCAATTAATCGGTTCCTATAACCATCTACAAGTTTCTTACACCTCTCCACTATAATTTTGGACCACTCTTCTTTTGCAAACTGCTCCAGGTCCCTCATATTTGAAGGTTCCTTCCCCGAACTGCAATTTTAAGCTCTTTCCACAGGTGTTTAATGGGATTTAGATCCGGACTCATTGCTGGCACTTCAGAACTTACCAGTGCTTTGTTTCCATCCATTTCTGGGGCTTCTTGAAGTATGGGATTATTGCCCTGCTGGAAGTGCCACAACGTAAGGCTGGACTCACACGAGCGTATGGCGTCCGATGAGAAAGCATCAGATGCGATATGCTAATGACCCCCGGCTCAGGCTCTGCTGCGAGTGTCATTCGACTGTGACCCAATCTTGTAATCGGGTCACATCTGTGAAGCTGAGGGTGGGCACTGCAGAGGAGAGGGAGGGGTTAATACCCCATATCCTCCATTGTCAGCCTGTGCGTAATCGCACTACACTGGGATAACATCCGAGTGCAGTCCGATGTTTCTCTCGCACCCATTCATTTGAATGGGTGCCAGTGATACAGCTCTCGCAGAAAATTGCAGCATTTTGCGACTTTTCTCGCATCCAGAATCTGCATGCAAGAAAAGCTGACCAACTGCTCTCCCTCATTGACTAACATTGGTCAGAGTGCAATGTGAGATTTTCTTGCATTGCAATTGTCTGTTTTTCACACTTGTGTGAGCGTGCCCTTAGATGCAAACTCAGCTTTCTGACATTAGGCACTACATTGTAACCCAAAATCTTTTGGTAATCATCAGATTTCATGCTCCCTTGCACACAGTCAAGACCCCAATGCCAGAGGCTGCAAAACAACCCCAAAATGTTTTTGAACTTCCACCATATTTGACAGTAGGTACAGTGTCATTTTCTTTGTAGGGCTCATTCTGTTTTCAGTAAACAGCAGAATGATGTACTTTACCAAAAGTTCTATCTTGGTCTCATCTGTCCACAAGACGCTATCTAAAAATGAATTTGGCTTACTCCCATACATTTTAGTAAACTGCAGTTTTTGTATGTCTCTATGTCAGCAGTGGGGGTCTCCTGCTATCTTATTAAAATGTGGATGGCTAGTTTGTGCTGACACCAGTGCACCCTGAGCCTGCAGGACAACTTGAATTTCATTTGATCTTGATTGGGGGTGATTATCCACCATTTTTACTATCTTACATTGCAATCTTTCATCAAATTGTTTCTGCCATTCACATCCAGGGAGATTAGCTGCAGTGGCATGAGTTGTAAATTTCTTGATCATGCTGCACACCATGGACAAAGGAACATCAAGATCTCTAGAGATGGACATGTAACCTTAATATTGTTGATATTTTTCAACAACTTAGGTTCTAAAGTCCTAACGTAGTTTTCTTCACCTCTTTCTATTTTCCATGCTAAGTGTGGCACACACAGACACACACTGCAAAGATTGAGTCAACTTTTCATTTTATTTGGTTTCAGGTGTGACTTTCATATTGCTCACACCTATTATTTGCCACAGGTGAGTTTAAACAAGCATCACATGCTTGTAACAAAGTTGTTTACCTAAAATTTTGGAAAGTGGCAACAATTTTTTATGTTGGGATTTTATGCGAAAATATGTCCAATTTGTTTTTTTTCTTTTTTTAGTGTTACTTCACTACACACAAAGGATCTTTACGTTTACTCCATTAACTAGACTGCTCTCTATTGGTTCTACATGTACAGTACTTCTCTATAATTTTACTTCAGTCACTATACTGCTCTCTGTACTAAATGTACTACACTGTTTTCCACCTGTACTACATGTGCTGTACTACTCTCTACCTGTACTATATGAACTGTACTCCTTTTTACCTGTACTACATGTATCTTACTGCTTTATACCTGTGCTACATGTATTGAACTTCTATTTACCTGTACTATATTTTCTATACTACTCTTTACATGTACTAGATGTACCATATTGATCTATAGCTGTATTACATGTACTGTAGTGACATATAGCTACCATATTTTTCGGACTATAAGACGCACTTTGCTCCCCCCAAATGTTGGGGGAACTTGGGGGGTGCATCTTATAGTCTGAATGTAGGACTGCGGGGAATGAGGCTACTGTGGTGGAGCAGGTCATTGGCGGCACGAGCAGGCTGTAGCAGCGCCTGCCGTGACAGCATGGACCCGCTCATTTAATATGCACGCCCATCATCTCTCAGCGCTGAAGCCGGCACTGACAGGTGGGCGGGATGATGGGTGAGGGATAAACAGCCGGCCTGCATGATCACCCCTGGCAACTACAGCCTGGAGTGATCATGTGCGGCTGTATTCACTGTCCCCCGCGCATCATCATCAGCGCGGGGTACAGTGAATCAGTATACTCACCGGCCACGATCCCTGCAGCACCGCGATGTCATCCTGTCTGTGCCGGCGGCGGCTGTGTGGAGACTAGCAGTGTGCACAGCGATGACGCCATCGCTGTGCGCACGTGTCCACACACAGCCGCCGCCGGCACAGACAGGAGGACATTGCGATGCTATAGGGATCGTGGCCGGCTCCACACAGGTCAGCGGCACTGCTGCTGACACAGACGGGAGGAGGAGCGATGCTGCAGGGAGTGAGGTAAGGTGAGTATGAACATTTTTTTTTTTATGTGCCACAGGATGCGGGCCGTATACCAGGATGGGGGTATACAGCAGGATGGGGGTATATAGCAGGATGGGGTGTATAGCAGGATGAGGGCATATAACAGAATGGGGTATATTATGAGCAGGATGGGAGTATATTATGAACAGAATGGGGGTATATTATGAGCAGGATGGGGGTATATGAGCAGGATGGGGCTATATAGCTGGATGGGGGTATATAGCAGGATGGAGGTATATAGCAGTATGGGGGTATATAGCAGGATGGGGCCATATGCCAGGATGGGTTATATAGCTGGATGGGGCCATATGCCAGGATGGGGTATATACCAGGATGCGGCCATATGTCATATATAGCAGGATGCGGCCATATACCAGGATGACGGTATATAGCAGGATGTGGGCTATACCAGGATGAGAGACATATACTGTATGTACAAGGCAGGAGGATCATTACCAGGCTGGGGTACCTTAGTAAAGAATTTGGGGCCATTACCCCCATAACAGTGTCAGCAGCAGATCCTCGCCCCATAAGAGCGTGTCATGACCACATTTTTTGCTTCAAATTTTATTTTCCTATTTTCCTCCTCTAAAACCAGGGTGCGTCTCATGGTCCGGTGCGTCTTATAGTCCGAAAAATATGATATACTACATGTACTGTATTCCTCTCTACCATACCTGTACCACATACTGTATAATATTCAGCTGACTTTCAATCCAATAATACATGTACTTGGCTGATCTCTTCCTGCATTTCATGTATTATATTGTTCTGCCCTATACCTGCAGTACATATACTGCTCTGCCTCTAATGTATGTACTTTACTGCTTTCAATTTGTACTGCACGTACTACATTGTGCGTCAACTGTATCTCATGAACTATACTATTCTCTGTCTACAAGTTTAATACATCCATTCTTTAAGCATTAGACTAAAAAAAAAGCTTTATAATTAATTGGACTAAGTCGAGGACTAGAAAGCTGGTGGTACAAACAGAAGCAGCTGCAATTTTTTTTTACACATGATGGTGCAATTTTTTCCCTGTGTGAGAAGTATGAAGCACTTTTTATTTTCTTCGTAAAGAAGCATAAATAACGTCAACAAACATTTTTTGCCCATATATTATTTATTGTAAATTGCATATAATACACTCAAAATGTTTAAAAACTAGAAGACAAAATGCTGCTTAAACCCATAACTTTTTATTTTTCTGTCGATATAGCAATGCAAGGACTTGATTTTTGCGGAATGATTTGTACTGTTGAATGACAACATTCATTTTATCATACCATGTCATAGTAAATGGGAAAAAATTCCAAGCGTGGCAAAATAGAAAAAAAATGAAATCCTCCAGTTTGTTATCGATAGTGCTCATTTTACCTTAAACCTGACCTGGCAATATGTTTCTCTAGGTCGTTCCGTTTTTATTTAATTGCTAAAAAAAAATTCAAAGTGTAGGAAAAAAAAATCTTGGTTGTGTTGTGACTTTTCGAGAGTTGTAACATTTTCAGTTTTTATATAGGATATGGAGCTGTTTGAGGACTTATTGTTAACAAGTCCTAAGCTGATGTTTTTATTGAAATTTTTTGCGATATGTATAATGCTTTGATTGCTTGTTATTAAATTTTTTTTGTTGCTGCGGCGGAAGCAAAGCTGAAATTCTGGGGGCTTTATTTTTTTTTCTCGTTACACTGTTTATCGACTAGATACATTTATTAGATATTTTGATAGATTGGACATTTCTGAACACAGCGATACCAAATATGTGTTTTTTTTATTGCTTTATTTTCAGTGGGTGATTTGAACTTTTTTTTTCTTGAATTTTTTTCATATTTTATTTTTATTTTCTTTTTACTGTTTTTACTAATCCCCTTAGTGGACTTGGCGATCATCTGATTGCTTGTGCTGTACAGAGTAGTGTATCAGCATCAGCACTGCTTTGTGTAGCTAAAATCACAATCTCCTATGAATGACAGCTCGCAGCCGCCATCCACAGGAGGATCATCATGACAGACATTGTGGTCATCAGCCTGGTGCTCATGAAAACCTATCGGCCCCAAAGGACTACATCAGAGGAGCCCCTGATGAGAGCGGGGAATGATGCACCCACCTGCTGGCGCATGCTAGAGTCTGATGCTTCTTTCTTTTTGATGGAGACATCTTCCGCTTCAGTGTGTGGCTGTCTTAAACTTCTGATTTGTCTACATTGTGCACTCAGCAATGCAGAACATTAAGGGGACACACCAGTGAGCGCATGGGGCCACATCTCTTTAGACTCAGTATATTACCACAACCTCTTATCCACACTAAAAAAGTCCCCAAAGCACAGTATAATTCCCCTATGTAGAATATAATGTCCTCCACATTGTACTATGGCCCACACAGTGGTGCCTACACTTTATGGTCACCCACAGTCACCTGGTGGACAGTGTAATGTTTAAAGAAAGTGCCCCACACTGTGTGGTGTCTTCCTCCCTACTTCCTTTTTTCCTGATACCTCCTCCCATATCTGGGTTGTGTTGTCCTAAACCCCAATGGTGCTTCCAGCCCGGGGCCTTGTGCGGGAAGGGGACATCCCTAAGGATCCTCCTACCAGCCCTGTAGCCTATGGGATCTCTTGAGACCATATAAATACCTGCTACTTCCTTGGTTTGTCCTCTTTCCCCCATGGTATTTGGGACCCGGTGGCACGGTTTTTCTGTGGCTGGAGGAAGCAGTGTTTTTGTCATGGATCCACAGTTGGTGGAGGCCCTGCGGTCCCGAGTGCAGCAGGAAGGTGAGGGCTGGTTGGCTCAGCTGTTTACTGAGTTCAGCTTTCCTCTGGTGGTGAGCACATCTGCACCGCAAGTCACAGCAGCAGTGTTTCCCTTTGAAGCGCCGCTGGCTTCTGGTATGTTGATGGTGGGGGGGTCGGTGTTTGTCGTGTTTGTCCCACCCCCCTAACAGACATCCCAAGCGTTCCCTCTGCTTCTCTTACAATAGGAAGGAGGAACAGAGTGCCAGTTTTGGCCCTGCCCCTTTTCCAATCGTTCCCTCCCCATCTGCAGCACACCATGGGGATTCTGTTTCAGTGTCCCTGGGTGTGGTGGAGGTCATCTTTAGTCGTTCTCATCCCTCTGATCCCCCTCAGCACCTTGTCACCATCAGAGCCAATCAGTCTGCTGATTCAGCTCAGGAAGAGGGAAATTCAAATATAATTCCCTGTAATCCGCAACCTGAGGTGTTGGAGTTATTCATTTGTGATGCCCTGGACCCCAGGGGTCACAGAATAACATCACATGCACACACACCCCCTCCTCTGGTCAGGAACACACATCAAACAAAACCCTTGTTGCCTCCCTCCAGGGTCTGATGTCCACACCAGGTGGGGTGGAGCCAGGCGGTTGGCCCCACCCACCGATGAGTTCACAGGCCTGGAGGCAGGAAAAGTAGTCAGTTCAGTGTTGAGTTTTGAAGGGAGAGGTGAAAGTGAGAGGAGGAAGGACTGTGAGTGTCTGGGTTGGAGCCCAGGCACTATCAGCAAGGTTGGCAGATGGTGGTGGCGTCTGCAGGAGTTGGTGGAGGTCTGCAGAACCGGTACCGAACCAGGGAGCGGATCAAAGCCAAGCACCAAGGCAGGGTACTCAGACCCCGACTAGGCTCGGAAGCCGCCGTAACGGTCAAATTCTCTGATTGTGGTCTGGTCCTCAGGGGTTTATTCCCAACCAAGTCCCGTCAGAAGGCAACAGCCCAACCCGTCAGGATAAGAGCCACCGCCAATGGCCAGAGATCCAAGGGCTAGCGCCTGCGGGCAAAACGAGCTCTCCCGACACATACAAGCCAGGGAGCGGACCACCCATGGGAATCCATAGGGGTCAAACATAGGTGCAGGGAACGACAGCCACCATTTACCCGTCCGGGGAGAGTGAAGACACCGCAGCCGGCTGCGGGCCCCATCCATCCAGCCATTTGGTTTACCAGAGACTCTGTTGTTGTCTACCTGAGTGAGTACACCAGTGCCATCCGGCACAGCGCTGCACCGTAACGCTGCCTCCGCATCCACGTTGCCTCCCCGCATCGGCACCTGCACCTATCCCCTGCTCGCCAACCCCCAACCGGGGCCCCGGGACCAACAGCCCCTACCCACGGAGGGGCCAACACCTCAGCTGCTCTCTGCCATCGCTCCCAGGAACCCCCGTCACCAGCAGCGGTGGTGCCCACCATCACCACAACCCCGTGGGTGGCGTCACAACCAACATCCCACCACCAAACCTCCCCCCTTTTCACTCGTGGGCGAGGAGGCGCTGCTCAAGCCCCCGGGTCCGGCCCCGTGCTCGAGCCACCGAGGAGCAGAAGCACTGGACCCAAGCGCCAGCAAACCCCCAGGCGAGCGGCGTTCCCAACCCCTCTGCCCGCGACACATCAATGGTTGAAATTTTGCTTATATGATTTCTTTGCACAGAGCGAAATGTGGCTCTCGAAAGAAGAAAGATCAGGGACCTCTGCCAACCTGACTTTTTATTTTTTCTGGACAGATTATCAAAAAATCACGGATAGACAATATTTTTTTACAGACGCATTGGAAAACCATTACAAATCATTATAATGGATATGTGTCTACAGCCCATCATTTTAAAATGAAGACATCAGCTGCATTCACTGTAAGCTAAAATGATGATAATTACAGTCAGAATAATCTGTAAAGATTTCTTCAGCTTCAAAAAATCATGGACACCTTAATATTTATTTTATTGATAGGGCAAAAAAGTGCCCCATTTTTACGGCTGTTGTTGGAATTTCTATACGGTTGGCAACTGTGAGCATTGACAGTAATCATAGACAGAAGGATTTATAATCCAGGCACGGGCAGGTTTGTGATTCTGTGGGTTGACATTTTATTTCAGTCCTCGGTCTATGAGTCATCTATGTGCTGTTCTAATCACGAGCTGTATATAAGTGTTCTGTTAAATCTTGTCAGGAATTTAGGGGTTTGTTTTCTACAGTTTACCCTCTAATTAGGAAGATATTACTGGAAATGTAATCACACGATGTACTGCACTTGGGAGTATAAAAAGCCTCATTAAATTATAAGAAATTCATAAATTATAAAGCACATAACATGGTATATATTTTACAAGCTAAACAAAGCTAATCTGTGGTTTCTGCAATACATTATAGTATGTATGCAGGTCTCTGATGACTACGTGACTGCGTATACAGTCCTCATCAAAAGTTTGGACATAACTGTTCATGAAATTGTTTATCTTATAGGAATGTGCACCTTGCTAATTCAGACTTAAGGGAGCAAAACCACAGAGTAAATCATGGAAACAAAGAGTAAAGAAACATGCACAATTACCGAGAATGTGTTAAACTTTATCTTCGACAACCTTTGACTTATATGACAGCCAAATATATCTTCAGCATTCTCACAAATAGCATTATCATGTAGTCATCTAGCATTGTAGCTATAAAGCTCCTCACCACTGACAGCCAGATTGGTTTGTCAGTCTCCGCAAGGAGAAAAGTTCTCCCCTTAAATGCCACTATAGCTTCTCATAAAGCCAGATCAGACCTCATACTTTGCACTGACGAGGGACAATCATCCCGAAACACCAAATCTGCAAATTGAGGTTCTGATCTGGCATAAATCCTAGGTCATATGAAAAGACTTGTTAAAGGGCCACTTTTGACTTTTAGGATTGCTACTTCCAATAGGTGGCACTAGAGTTTGTCTCCTTCCTCCCTGAAGAGACAATTTGAATGTAGACACCTGGAATAGATTTCCCACCATCTTGTTAGAGTTTACAGAGGTGCTGAGTACTTGACTGCTTTGCCTTCAGTGATGGCACTTACAGTCATGGCCAAAATTGTTACCCACTTTGAAATTGTTCCAGAAAATGAAATATTTCTCCCAGAAAATTATAGCAATTACACATGCTTTGAAAATAATGGGTTGGACAAAATTGTTTGCATCTTTACAAATTTGTGGGTAAACAACTTTGATTCATGATTGCGATGCTTGTTCAAACTCAACTGTGGCAAATCACAGGTGTGGGCAATAGGAAAACACACCTGAAACCTGATATAAAAGGGACAAGTTGACTCAATCTATGCATTGTGTATCTGTGTTTGCCACAGTAAGCATTGAGAACAGAAAAAGGAGAAGAGAACTGTCTGAGGTCTTGAGAACCAAAATTGTTAAAAAATATCAACAGTATCAAGGTTACAAGTCCGTCTCCAGAGATTTGGATGATCCTTTATCCATGGTGTGCAACATAATCAAGAAGGTTTCAACCCATGGCACTTAAGCTAATCTCGCTTGAAGTGGACAATAGAAAAATTATGATGAAAATTCGCAATGCCATATAGTCCAGATAGTAGATAAGCATAAGCAATCAAGATCCAAAGACATTCAAGCTGTCCTGCAAGCTTATTGTGCATCAAGGTCAGTGCAAACTATCTGTCGACATTTGAATGAAATGAAACTCTATGGTAGGAGATCCAGGAGGACCCCACTGCTAACACAGAGACACTATAAAGCTAGACTGCAGTTTGCCAAAATGTTCATAAGTTAAAATCCTTCAGAGGCCTCCAACACACATCCGTGAAGCACGTGCGTGTTTGGTCCGTTTCCGTATATACCGGAGACACGGACAAACATGCTCCAATGTTATGCTATGTTTGAGGTCACATGTGCGTTATTCCATATGGTCCGTGTGTCTGTGATACGTATGTGTTTCCGTTTTGCACGGAAGCATGTCCGTTTTCTGCACGGAAGACACACACACGGACCCAATGGAAGTCTGTGGGTCCGTGAGCACACGTATGTGACACGGATACATCTCCGTATGCTCCGTGTACGTTTTGTTCTTTTTTTCTAGCGATGTCGGTCATTCTTTCTTTTTCTGTGTATGTCGGTCAATCTCCCTCAGTCCGTCGGTCGGTCTCTCTGTCTTGTCTGTCGCTCTCTCTCTCTGTCCATGTTGGTCAGTCTCCCCCCTCTCTCATACTCACCGTTCCCCGAAAACCGGAGCGGCGCTGCATAGCTGTTAAAAAAACTCCGGCGGCTTTTACTATTTTGAAAAAGCCGGCCGCTCATTAATCAGTCTCGTATTCCCTGTTTTCCCCGCCCACCGGCGCCTATGATTGGTTGCAGTGAGACACGCCCCCACGCTGAGTGACAGCTGTCTCACTGCAACCAATCTGTCAGGTTTCCGGGTTTTCCAGTCCTCTTTTGAAAAAGCTTGCCCTCGGTTAACATGGAGTTTTGTGTTCTGTTGCCCTACTTCCTGTCCAGCTGCTTAAAAGGCCGCCTCTAAGCTTAGTCCAGTGCCTGAGTATACTGCTTGCTGTGTGCTCCTGCTTTGCTGCTGCTGCTACTTGATTACCTTTGGATCCTCCTGGAAATCTACCGACCGACTCTGGACCATACCCGGTTTCTTCAAACTGTGCCCGGACTCCGTCTGCCGTCTTTTGTCAGCACGTCTGCCCGGTTTCTTCCGGTTCATAACCATTCTGGACTTTCATTCCGTACGGACACTTCTGGACTTTACCGCTTGCCCCTTGTGTCCCGGCTGCGGCGCATTTAGGCCTTCCGGGGTTGATTGCCGGACAGTCCCTGTATAGGGGTTCGCTCTGGTGGTCTCCCTGGGGGAGTCCGGTGCGTGGCCCCGGGAATCCCCTTCGCTCCGTTTCAGAAAGGTATTTTTTTTGTGTTTGTTATACTGTGTATTTCCGTTGTGTATCTACCGTGGTTACATATCATAAAAACATCTTGTACCACAAACTCGTCTCTGGCTGTCATTGCCCTAACGCTATCGAAATCCTCAAAACATACAATAGTATTACACAATCACAGCCGCCGTTGGACGTGTCAATATCGAGCAGGAAAATAAATAAATAATTAATTTAAAAAAAACGACATGCGGTTCCCCTCATTTTGATAGCAGCCAGGGTAAAGTCAAACGGCTGAAGGCTGGTATTCTCAGGATGGGGAGCCCCACATTATGGGAAGCCCCCCAGCTTAACAATATCAGCCAGCAGCCGCCAAGAATAGCCGCATCCATTAGATGCGACAGTTCTGGGACTGTACCCGGCTCTTCCCAATTTGCCCTGGTGCGTTGGCAATCGGGGTAATAAGGAGGTAATGGCAGCAGCCCATAGCTGCCACTAAGTTCAAGATTAATCATGTCAGGCGTCTCCCCAAGATACCTTCCATGATTAATCTGTAAGTTACAGTAAATAAACACATACACCCGAAGAAATCCTTTATTTGGAATAATAAACACTAACAAAAACCCTCGTTCACCACTTTATTAAGCCCGAAAAAGCCATCCATGTCCGGCATAATCCATGGAGGTCCCGCATCGCTTCCAGCTCTGCTACATGAAGGTGACAGGAGCTGCAGAAGAACACCGCCGCTCCTACCAGATCCACACAGCAACTGACGAGAGCCGCGCGATCAGCGATGATGTCACTCAGGTTACTCGCGGCTAGAGATGAGCGAACCGGTCCCGGTTCGGCTCGAGGTCGGTTCGCCGAAAGGAGGTCCCGTTCGAGTTCGGCTCGTCGAACGTTCAACGAACCGAACTCGAGCCAATAGGCTATAATGGGAGGCAATCACAAACACATAAAAATGCATTATAAATGTACACAAACAGTTAATAAACATTGCCATAACACTTACCGGTCCTCGCGATCCCTTCTGCACTCTGTCTCCTGCCGCTATTCCATCCGATGATCGCTGAATCCTCCCGGTGACGGCACTGCCAGCAGAGATGCAGGACCTATCGTGACGTCAAAATAGCCATGTGACCAGTCACGTGGCTATTATCTCATTGGCTACAGACTGGTCACATGACTATGACGCGTCATGTAGGACCTGCGAGTGCATCTCTCCGGTACACGGTGCACATATGTGTATCGCCGTGTACCGGCGACATGCTCTAGCACACGGTCGACTCCCCGTTCCGTTAGGGACCGGCTGACACAGCCGGTCATTAACGGAGATCCCCGTTGCCATAGCAACGCAGTTAGCGATGACAGCACCGCTAACCGCGGCTCCGAGAGCACCATTGCTATGGTAACGCGTCTGTCAGCGTTACCGCTGTTACCGCTGACAGCCAGCACTGATCACTCACGGAGTGAAGGCTGCACGCTGCTTCCCGATTGTAGTGAGGATTGTACTGAGGATGAGGTTCCCCAGCCCCAAGTGATGAGCTGGTGCACATCAGCCTCACTATAATCGTCACTACTACTACACTAGTGAGGATTGTAGTGAGGATTGTAGTGAGGATTGTAGTGAGGATGAGGTTCCCCAGCCCCAAGTGATGGGCTGGTGAACCTCATCCTCACTACAATCGTCACTACTACTACACTAGAAAGAAAGAAGACAGAAGAGCAGGATCGTGGAGGGCTGACAGGGGGTAATAAAGATGGAGTCTCTAATGTGTCTGTGTATTTATTTCTATTAAAGTATTTTTTCTCTGTGTGGTGTTTTTTTTTAACCCTTTAATGGAGATTCTTAATGGCCGGGTCAAACGTGCCTGACATTAAGAATCTCTGGCTTAATACTGGCTAGTAAAACAAAGCCAGTATTAACTCATGATTACCCAACAAGCCACCCGGCTCCAGGGCTGTTGGAAGAGTTGGATACAGCGCCAGATGATGGCGCTTCTATGAGAGCGCCATTTTCTGGGACGGCTGCGGACTGAAATCCGCAGCAGAGGCGCCCAGAAACCTCGGGCTAACCTGTGCTGCGGATTCCAATCCCCAGCTGCCTAGTTGTACCCGGCTGGACACAAAAATGGGGCGAAGCCCACGTCATTTGTTTTTTAATTATTTCATGAAATAAGTGAAATAATTAAAAAAAAACGGGCTTCCCTATATTTTTGGTTCCCAGCCGGGTACAAATAGGCAACTGGGGGTTGGAGGCAGCCCGTGGCTGCCTGCTGTACCTGGCTAGCATACAAAAATATGGCGAAGCCCACGTCATTTTTTTGGTGGGCAAAAAAATTCTGCATACAGTCCTGGATGGAGTATGCTGAGCCTTGTTGTTCTGCAGCTGCTGTCTGCTCTTCTTCATACAGACAGACATCAGCTGCAGAACTGCAAGGCTCAGCATACTCCATCCAGGACTGTATGCAGAAGTTTTTTGCCCCCTGAAAAAATTATGTGGGCTTCGCCATATTTTTGTATGCTAGCCAGGTACAGCAGGCAGGTACGGCTGCCCCCAACCCCCAGTTGCCTATTTGTCCCCAGCTCGGAACCAAAAAAAAGGGAAGCCCTTTTTTTATTATTTCATGAATTTCATGAAATAATTAGAAAACAAATGACGTAGGCTTCGCCCCATTTTTTGTCCAGCCAGGTACAACTAGGCAGCTGGGGATTGGAATCCGCAGCACAGGTTGGCCTGAGCTTTCTGGGCCCCACTGCTGAGAATTGCAGTCTGCAGCCTCCTCAGAAAATGGCATTTTCATAGAAGCGCCATCTTCTGGCGCTGTATCCAACTCTTCCAGCACCTGCCTGCTATACCTGGCTAGCATACAAAAATATGGCGAAGCTCACGTCCTTTTTTTGTAGTTTTTTGGCAAAAAAAATAAAAAATGCTTCCCTGGATTTTCCATTGCCAGTGAAGGTAACACCAAGCAGTTGGGGTTAGCAGCCAGTAGCTGCTTGGATTACCCTTAGCTAACAATACAGAAAATCCAGTGGGAGCCCATATATATTTTTTTTAATTATTTATTTAAATAACTAAAAACAAAATGGGCTTCCCTGTATTTTGATTGCTGGACATCACAGTGCTGTAAAAATAAATCTTTAAAAAAATTACGTAGCGCTCCGCGGTATTTTTGATTCTCAGCGCAGATAAAGCAGACAGCTATGGGTTGCCACCCCCATCTGCCTGCCGTTACCTTGGTTGGCAATCAAAATACAGGGAAGCCCATTAATTTTTTCTATTTAAAAAATAGTTAAAAAAAAAATGACGTTGGGTCCCCCCATTTTTGATAGCCAGCTAGGGTAAAGCAGACGGCTGTAGCCTGAAAACCACAGCTGGCAGCTTTACCGTGGTTGGGGATCCAATGTGGAGGTCCCCTCAGGCTCTTTTTTATAATTATTTTATAAATATTAATAATTACACAATAAAAGTAGGGTCCCCCCCAAATTGGATCACCAGCCAAGGTAAAGCGGACAGCTGTGGTCTGGTATTCTCAGGGTGGGAAGCTCCATAGTTATTGGGCCTTCACAGCCTAAAAATAGCAGGCCGCAGGCACCCCAGACGTGGCGCATCCACTAGATGCGCCAATCCTGGCGCTTCACCCCAGCTCATCCCGTGCCCTGGTGCAGTGGCAAACAGGGTAATAAATCGGGTTGATACTAGCTGTAAAGTAACCTGAGATCAAGCCCAGCAGTTTGTGATGTCATGGCGTCTATTAGATACCCAACATCATAAACTGTAGGAACTAACAAAAAAAAAAAATCGACAAAAGAAATTTATTTGAAAAAACAGTCCCCAAAACATTTCCTCTTTCACCAATTTATTGTAAGAAAAAAAATAAAGGGGTCCCACGACGACTCTGGACCGTCTAGAATATGGGGGGGAGACACTCAGGGAACGTATCCCCCATTTTCTAGGAGTGCGGACCCTTCATGTGAGGAGTGTGGGTGCAATGAATCTGCACTCACTCTTCTCGGGTCCACAGCAGCAGAGTCCATGTCGTAATGGTTGCTACCAAAGCTGCAATGCCCTGCTCATGAGGTAAGGGCATGCCTAATCAGGAGAACTACTGTAGAGGAAGCTCTGCTCACTGGTATATATGTGCTCAGAGGTAATAATAGATAAAATTAGTGAGTAACCTCGGCACTCTAAATCTCCCAGACTAAGTCAGTAAGTCACAACGGATAGTAATCCAAAATCACTCTTTATTGGTCCGTATAAAGAAAAAAAATTTTTCATAAGCATATATGTTTTTGTCCAAAACAAGTTACAAATGACGTTTCGGCCTGAGCCTTCGTCAGATTGGACTTATCTGCATGTAATCATGAAAAATGACAATACTCAGTATCACATAAGAGTGAGAGAACAATAACATAAACTCGAACAATGTAGAGGTACAATTGGGATGCAGCACAAAAATTGCAACACAGCAAGAAATGAAACACATGATACAAATGTCATAATACAGTACAAGGACAATATAGTAATGACAAATATGGGGTCAGAGTAGGCTTAGACAGCTCTGGTACGAAAGAGATGTCAATCATAAAGTAACATGTGCAGTAGGTGTAGAGCTACACTATGCATGGCAGAGCTAATGGGTAGACCGACCATAGAAAAAGAACGGAGAAAAAGTGGAGAAAAAGTGGAGAAAAAGTGGAGAAAAAAATGGAGAAAAAAATGGAGAAAAAGTGGAGAAAAAGTGGAGAAAAAGTGGAGAAAAAGTGGAGAATAAGTGGAGAAAAAGTGGAGAAAAAAATGGAGAAAAAGTGGAGAAAAAGTGGAGAAAAAGTGGAGAAAAAGTGGAGAAAAAATGGAGAAAAAAATGGAGAAAAAGTGAAGAAAAAGTGGAGAAAAAGTGGAGAAAAAATGGAGAAAAAATGGAGAATAAGTGGAGAAAAAATGGAGAAAAAAATGGAGAAAAAGTGGAGAAAAAGTGGAGAAAAAGTGGAGAAAAAAATGGAGAAAAAGTGGAGAAAAAGTGGAGAAAAAGTGGAGAAAAAGTGAAGAAAAAGTGGAGAAAAAGTGGAGAAAAAGTGGAGAAAAAATGGAGAAAAAATGGAGAATAAGTGGAGAAAAAATGGAGAATAAGTGGAGAAAAAATGGAGAATAAGTGGAGAAAAAGTGGAGAAAAAGTGGAGAAAAAGTGGAGAATAAGTGGAGAAAAAGTGGAGAAAAAAATGGAGAAAAAGTGGAGAAAAAGTGGAGAAAAAAATGGAGAAAAAGTGGAGAAAAAGTGGAGAAAAAGTGGAGAAAAAAATGGAGAAAAAGTGGAGAAAAAGTGGAGAAAAAATGGAGAAAAAGTGGAGAAAAAGTGGAGAAAAAAATGGAGAAAAAGTGGAGAAAAAGTGGAGAAAAAGTGGAGAATAAGTGGAGAATAAGTGGAGAAAAAGTGGAGAAAAAGTGGAGAAAAAGTGGAGAAAAAGTGGAGAAAAAAATGGAGAAAAAGTGGAGAAAAAGTGGAGAAAAAAATGGAGAATAAGTGGAGAAAAAGTGGAGAAAAAGTGCAGAAAAAGTGGAGAAAAAGTGGAGAATAAGTGGAGAAAAAGTGGAGAAAAAATGGAGAAAAAGTGGAGAAAAAGTGGAGCACCCTTTGGTGCCTTTCATGTGGCACTAAGGGGTGCTTAGCTTTGTATTTAGCCAAAAAAATGAAAAAAAAAAATGACGTAGGGTTCCCCCTAGTTTTGTAGCCAACTAGGGTAAAGCAGACGGCTGCGGCCTGCAGAGCACAGCTGGCAACCTCACCTTGGCTGGTAATCCAAAACTGAGGGCATCCCACGCTGTTATTTTAAATTAAATAAATAATTAAAAAAAAAACACGTAGGGGTCTCCCAAAATTGAATCACCAGCCAAGGTAAAGCAGACAGCTGGGGCCTGATATTCTCAGACTAGGGAGGTCCATGGTTATTGGACTCTCCCCAGCCTAAAAATAGCAGGCCGCAGCCGCCCCAGAAGTGGCGCATCCATTAGATGCGCCAATCCTGGTGCTTCGCCCCAGCTCATCCCGCGCCCTGGTGCGGTGGCAAACGGGGTAATATATGGGGTTAATACCAGATGTGTAATGTCACCTGGCATCAAGCCCTGGGGTTGGTGAGGTCAGGCGTCTATCAGATACCCGACATCACCAACCCAGTCAGTAATAAAAGAAAATAGACGACAAACACATTTTTATTTGAAAAAACACTCCCCAAAACATTCCCTCTTTAACCAATTTATTAGAAAGAAAAACAAATCCAGGTCTGGTGTAATCCAAGGGGTTGCCATGACGATCCACACTGTCCCAGTCAATGAAGAGCAGGATGTTCCCCATTGGCTGGGAGAGCAGTGCAGTGACCTGAGCTAACATCAATGGGTCAACCCAGGTCACTGCAGGGGATGACAAGTGCTGCTGTCAGCGAGGTACATTACCTGCGCTGATCTCCAGCACACTGACAGCCCCTGTCACTGAGTTCAATGACCGCCGCCTTCACACCAAGTATCGCGAGAGGCCCGTGACGTCACCGCTAGTCAGTCTCGGGTCGGAAGCGAGAGAAGGTGATGTGACAAGCGGCGGCCATGGAGGACAGTGACAGCGCTGAGGTCGGGATGGCGGGACTTCATCACCGCAGGTAAGCCGAGCGGGACCATGTGTGTGTGTGTGTGTGTGTGTGTGTGTATGTATTTATGTGTACATGCCGCGGGCAGGAGGGGGCGGAGCGAGCTGAGCGGGGAAGTGTGGGCTTCCTGCACGTAACTAGGATAAACATCGGGTTACTAACCAAAGCGCTTTGGTTGGATACCCGATGTTTATCTTGGTTACCAGCTTCTGGCAGGCTGCCAGCGATGGCTCCTGCACACTGTAGCTGTAAAAAGCCCTGCTTTTTGCTGCTAGAACCGTTCTCGAACGTATCTAGAACTATCGAGCTTTTGCAAAAAGCTCGAGTTCTAGTTCGATCTCGAACAGCCCCCAAAATCACTTGAGCCTAGAACTGGAGAACCTCGAACCGCGAACCGCGCTCAACTCTACTCGCGGCCACCGATGGATCCTCCAACTGTGACTGCAAGTCGCCCGAGTGACAGCGATGAAGTCACAGGTGAGTTGTGGTCTCGGGTGGAGGATCCAGCTGGCCACAGATAACCTGAGTGACAGCAGCGCTAATCGTGCTAATCACTTCAGTCACTCAGGGGATTAGTGGTCACCGGTGAGTCCTGCATGGGTGACCGCTAATCAGTAAGTGACACAGACAGAGCCGCGGTATGACAATGAAGTCGGGTGAAGTTCACCTGAGTTAATTCTCATCGCACGTCGCTGTCTGCTGTCAGCGGGTATGTATCAATGACATTGTGCATCACGCATGGAACATTTCACACGGACAACACACGGACATGTCACTTACGTGTCTCACGCACACACGGACATTCAACATGCACACACGGCTAGCATACGCAATACACACGGATGCCACACGTACCATAAAACGGACTTAAAAATGGAAAACGGACCTGAAAAACGGACCGTATGACACGTGCGTGCTTTTCATGGATGTGTGTTGGAGGCCAGAGAAAGCGTATTGTGGAAAGATAGAGCTTTTTGGTAATCAGTCGATTGTTTACCAAAAATGGAACAAGGTCTACAATGAAAAAGAACACAGTACCTACAGTCAAATACGGTGGAAGTTAAAAAATGTTTTGTTGTTGTTTTGCTGCCTCTGGAACTGGGTGCATTGACTGTGTGCAAGGCATCATGAAATCTGAAGATTACCAAATGATTTTTGATTGCAATGTAGTACCAAGTGTCAGAAATCTGGGTTTGCATGCTAATTCATGGGTCTTCCATCAGAACAATGACCCCAATGAAATAGGTGGAAACAAAGCCGTGGAGAGTTCTGAAGTGGCAGCAATTAGTCCATTTAACTCCTGTGGAAAGATTTTAAAATTGCTGTTGGGAGAAGGCACCCCTCAAATATGAGAGACCTGGAAGGTTTGCAAGAAAAGAGTGGTCCAAAATTCCAGTTGAGAGGTGTAAGAAGCTTGCTGATGGTTATAGGAAGCGATTGATTGCAGTTTTTTATTCTAAAGGGTGTGCAACCATATATTAAGGTGATATGAAAAATTTACGGCCCATGTTTGGAGTTTTTTGTGATATTTTGCCCAATTTCACTTTATTTGTCTGTTTGTTTGTCATTCCAATACACACAAATGAAATATACATATGTATAAAAAAAACATAAATAATTGAAATAATTTCTTGGGAGAAATACTAATTTTGTTTGGAATAATTTCAAGGGTGCCAACATTTTTGGCCATGACTGTACGCCATACCATCTCAGTTGAGTTACATTTGGGTGATTGTAGAGGCTACGTAACCTGACATAGTGCCTGCAAGTGTGTTTTGGGTAATTGTCCTGTTTTAGCTTTTACTTTATTATGAAAATCCTGCTGGTTGGTTCCCTTTAAAAGAGATATTAGAATTTAGAGTTGATGGTACCTTTATATGCCATTATTACGTTGCATATAATCAGTAGGGGCTAACTTTAAAAAACACCATTAATCAACATATTGAAGGGACAGGGCAGTTGAGACCTTTTCAATGTTATGACTGTGCCTGGAGTATTAGCTCAGCCCATTCATATGAACGATTCTGGGTAGAGTTGAGCTGCCCCAACAGACTGTACCCTGCTGCCATACTCACACTAATGTTACTATGCAGTTTACTGCTTTGTTCTGTGATTGATGGAGGTACCAAAGTCAGATCCCTACCAAGTATAAATTCATAGTCTATCCTTATGTTAAGGCCGCTTTACACGCAACGACATCGCTAACGAGATGTCGCTGGGGTCACAGAATTTGTGATGCATATCCGGCTTTGTTAGCGACATCGTTGGGAGTGACACCTACAAGTGACCGCTAACTATCAAAAATACTCACCTAATCGTTGATCATTGACACGTCGTTCTAATCCCAAATATCGTTGCTGTTGCAGGACGCAGGTTGTTCGTCGTTCCTGAGGCAGCACACATCGCTATGTGTGACACCCCAGGAACGATGAACAATAGCGTTCCTGCGTCCTCCGAGGTGAGCGTGACCTTCATGCGGCTGCTCTCCGTCCCTCCGCTTCTATTGTCGGGCCACTGTGTGACATCGCTGTGATGCCGCATGAACCTCCCCCTTACAAAAAGAGGTTGTTCACCGCCCACAGCGACGTCACTAGGAAGGTAAGTATGTGTGACACGTCCTAGCGATATTGTTCGCCACGGGCAACGATTTGACCGTGACGCACAAACGACGGGGCGGGTGCGATTGCTAGTGACATTGCTTGCGATGTTGCAGCGTGTAAAGCACCGCTAAATTGTGGAAAATCTTTTTAAATCACAATATCATAATATACTACAAGTGCATCATAATAAAAAAATCTTTTGACGCTAACTGATATTTTTCTCTATTTTGCAGAGACTATATATGATGGCATAAAGTATGGCTCAGTTTTACTACAAAAGTAAAAGCAACAATTCTCATTTTCAAGATCGGATCCCCCTCCGCATTGTACGATCAGAGTCTGCACTGTCCCCTTATGAGAAAGCCTACCTAAACTCGGTGGAGAAAGGTGATTACGCCAGCGTGAAGCAGTCACTTGAAGAAGCCGAAATTTATTTCAGAATCAATATTAATTGCATTGACCCCTTGGGAAGAACAGCGCTATTAATTGCCATTGAAAATGAAAACCTTGAATTGATCGAGCTATTGCTAAGTTATAATGTCTATGTTGGAGATGCTTTACTACACGCCATAAGGAAAGAAGTGGTTGGAGCAGTTGAGCTGTTATTAAATCACAAAAAGCCAAGTGGAGAGAAGCAGGTAGGATAATTATTTTATTATTGATCAGTGTTACAAAAGTTTATTTGTTTAATTTTCTTACTGCGTTATAGGAAAATAGACTTATCTCATGTTGTAAAATGTGTTTACTAATTTGTGCAAAGTTTCTGCTTATTACAACTGAGGAATGTAAAACTACGGAAAAAACAATTACCATATTTTTCGGATTATAAGACACACTTTTCCTCCCAAACATTTGGGAGGAAAATGAGGGGTGCATCCTATAATCTGAATGTAGCTTACTGAGGCTGGTGGAAAAAGGGTCAAAGGAGGCAAGGGCGATGCTGCGGGCTTACTGCAGGTGGTGAGCTGTGCTGCGGGCTGTGCGTGGCCAGGGGTGAAAGACCTAATCAGCAAGCTCCTCTTCACCCTATCATGAGCAAGAGCCCCTTGGAGCTTGTAGCCATTGACCATGTCAAACTGGAGCCCAGTTGTTCTGGATATATGTATGCTATGACAGTCATTAACCACTACACAATTTTTGTGGTGGCTGTTCCCGTGAGAGACCTTACTGCCTGGACCACAGACAGTCTTGTGGAAAAGTTTCCCCTTATTGTATGAGAGTCCTAGAACGATTCTCACCGATCAGGAGGCAGCTTGATGTGGAGCAATCACCATGAAACACAGTGTCTGCAAATTGAGGTTCTGATCTGGTATAAATCCTAAAGTCATATGACAAGGATTGTTAAAGGGTCAATTTTGACTTTTAGGATTGCTACTTCCAATAGTTGGCACTAGAGTTTGGCTACTTTCTCCCTGAAGAAACAATTTGCATATTTCCCAGAGTAGCATTGCAGCTTAGTCTCCACATTACTGGCATGCGATATTCATCTAAATATCTGAAACACATGATCATAGAGCACAGGATAAATGTGAGCTGAGCCTTACTGGAATCTTTAGAAGGCAGAATAAACAAATCAAGAGCAGGTCAAGAACTGGTTTTATTTTTTTTATATCATTCCTCGTGCTGCCTAAGTAACTAGATGACTTTATGCTTCCGGTCGGTGTGATTACAGTGATACAAGGTATCACTGTATCCTATTTTTTTTTATGTTTGGCTACTATCACGCAATATGAAGAGGTTGTTTTTTTTGTTACAAAAAAAAAGGATTTTTTTTCCTTACCATATTTTGAGAGCTATAATTTTTCGGTACTCCTTCCAAAAGAGTCATGTCAGGGCTTGTTTGTTGTGGGGCCAGTTGATGTTTTATTAGTACCATTTTAGGGCACATAATGTTAATTGATCGCTTTCTATGCCAATTTTAATAGGCACAATGAACATAAAACAAGAATTCAGGATTTTTTTTCTTTGGGGGGGTTTGTCATTCACCGTGAGGTAAAAGCAAAAAGACAGCTTAATTCTTTGAGTCAGTATGATTACAGCAATAGTATGTTTATATTGATTTTTTTATGTTTTTATGGTGTTGCACAATAAAAACAATTTTATAGAAAAAATAATTGTTTTTACATAGATTTATTCTGTGAGCTTTAACTTTTTGTTATTTTTCTACTGATGGAGCCGTTTGGTCTATTGTTTTATGCAGGACAGGATGACATTTTTAGCAATACCATTTTTAAATACATTTTGACTTTTTGATTGCATTTATTCCACTTTTTGTTCAGCGGTTTTATGAAAAAGCAATGTTTTTTGTCACATTGTTTATTTTTTTAAGGTGTTCACTTCAGGGGTTAAACAGGGTGACAATTTTATAGCTTGGGTTGTTACGGATGTGGCAATACCAACCTGTCTTTTTTTTTTTTTTTTTTTTTATTTTCACATAAATGTACATATTTATTGGTAAAATAAAAAAATCTTTATTTTGTGACCTTTTAAAATATTTTCACAATTTTTTACATTTATTTTTACTTTTTTAATTTACTCAAGAGTAACTTTCATTATTCTGATTGCTGATATAATGCATTGAAATGTAACAATGTTGCCATATATTATACCTGTGAGAGCTGCACTTACAGAAGCCTCTTAGGCCATGCTCCTGCCATTGTCTAACAGGCTTGCTGTAGCTGGTTGATCCAGAGGTCATCATGACGAACTCAGGTTGCCACTGCAACAATCTGGCTTCTGCAATAATGTAATATTTTGTGTATACAGCTTATATTTAGACCTATGTGTCTCTCTGGCTACAAACCATGAATATACTCCGATTCCATGGAATGAAAGCATGTTCTGCAGAATGTGTCAGCATCATACAGGATAAATATTAATCTTCTATTTCTTCTATTCTCCCTAAGTAGTTCATATACTTGGCCACTGTACAGTTCTGCTTAGTATATCCACGTTGTTTTTTTTCCATTTACAACTCTGATTCCAAACACTGTATTATTAGCACTAAGCCAAGAAGGCGAAATGCAACAAGCAGATAATTATAAACATAACCTGCCTACCCTTTTAAAGTAAAGTACACATCACTTGCTGGGGGCACTCTACTAATTAATTTAGATTTTTAAATTCCATTCCCTCCTCTCGCTGTCCTCCTTCTCAGGAAAATATTCTTAGAAAGATAATTAGTAATATGGCTGATGGAATTAATTCACATAAGTATACAAATATCACACGACTACTAGAGAATATAGGCCTTGAGGACATGAGGCTAAAAACCTACCAAGGGAAATATCTCTCTTTTTCCTGTGATACACAAAACCTCAGTAACACATTAATTGCAATTACAATGTAGTTACTCAATCTACCGGGACTTAAGGAAAGAAAACATTATATATATATAGCTACATATATATATATATATATATATATATATATATATATATATATATATACATTAGCTGTTGTACCCGGCATTGCCCGGGATAGTAACTGTCACTCTGACTCTCTCCCAGTCTCTGCTTGTCTGTCTCTGTCTCTCTGTCTGTCTCTTTCTGTCTCTGTTTGTCTCTGTCTGTGTCTGTCTCTTTCTGTCTGTCTGTCTCTGTGTGTGTCTGTCTGTGTCTGTCTGTGTGCCTTTCTGTCTGTCTCTTACCCTGTCTGTCTGTCTCTTTCCCCATCTGTCTCTTTTCCCATCTGTCTCTTTCCCCGTCTGTCTCTTTCCCCGTCTGTCTCTTTCCCCATCTGTCTCTTTCCCCGTCTGTCTCTCTATGCGTCTCCCCATAGATATCTTATTAGCTCACACATAAGCTTCTTGTACTAACAATTTCCTTTGTTCCTATAGCAACCAATCAGTGCTTCTATTAATAACCTGTAGCTCCCAGCTCCATTGACTTTAATGGAGGCAGGTTTTTTTCAGAGTAACTGTAAAGTGCGGGGTTTAATTTTCATGTCAAAACATGACGTTCCCTGGGTCACATGAGGTGTCTGTGCAAAATGTTGTGATTTTTAAAGCGACGGTGTATATTCCTTTAGCAGACATACATACATACACACACACACATATACACATACATACACTCAGCTTTATATATTAGATATATACAGTAGTTACTTGTCTTATTTTGTTAAATGAGTAAAATTTCAATGTGCTTGTAAATAAATCAACTTTGCAATTTCCGTATTATTAAAATTCTCCATTCTCAGTAGGGATATTGAATTGTATAGTTTACTATTTACTACCTAGATTACCAACCACTGCTGCAGTCTATTAATGTTGGATGGCTTTCTAGGCAGGGAGAGTGTAATTTCAGGCATCCAGTGATCTGGCCAACTTTAGTCCCATGAGCACCTCCAATGAGGCAGAGCTAAAGCCACCCCTGCTTCACAGTTAAGTCTGGCGGTGCAATCATGCCTTGTTTGAGCTGTCAGTCTTCAGGATCAGACCTCTTACACAGCAAGAGGATCTGTGAGCTCCCGAAAAAAGAGCATGAGACAACGCCCTTTATCCCCTGGCGATTTTCCATTTTTCGTTTTCGTTTTTCCTCCTCTTCTTTCAAGAGCCATAATATTTTTATTTTTCTGTCAATATAGCAGTAAGACGGCTAATTTTTGCAGGATGAGTTGTACTTTTGAAAGAAACCATTAGTGCACTGATAAAATGTAAAGAAATCCCAAGTGTGGTGAAATTGCAAAAAAATGCCACTGCACGATTGTTTTTCGGGTTTTTATTCACCATGTTCACTATCGGGTAAAACTGACCTGACATTGTGATTCCCAGGTCAGTATGAGTTCGCAGATACCAAACATGTAGAGTTTTACTTTCATCTATGTAGTCAAATAAAATTCAGAACTTTGTACAAAAAAAAAAAGAAAAGCGCTTTTGTCGCCATTTTCTGAGACCCAAAAGTTCTTGTTTTTCAGGATCTGGGGCTCAGTGATGACATATTTTTTGTGTCTTGAGCTGACTTTTTTTTTACCTATAGTTTCTTTGAGAATGTGATGTTTTGATCTCCTGCTATTGCATTTTAATGCAATGTTGCAGTGACTAAAAAAACATAATTTTGGCATTTGCAATTTTTTTCTTGCTACCCAGTTTACTGATCAGATTAATTGATTTTACATTTTGATAGATCGGGCGTTTCTGAACTCGGCAACACCAAATTAGTGTTGAGTCACCCCCCAGCATTCGAGTACGGTTCAGTTCGTCGAACAGCGGCTCCGTTCGGTGAACGTTCGGCGAACTTTCGACGAACTCCTTCGAACACCATTGAAAACAATGGCAGGCAAATACAAACACATAAAAACACATTATACATATACACATACAGTTAATAAACATTGCCATTACACTTACAGGTCCCCGCGACGCGTCCTGCACTTGGTCTCCCGCCGCTTTTCCTTCCGATAATCGCTGCGTCCTCCTGGTAACCAGCACTGATGATAGGACCTTCCGAGACGTTGTCATAGCATGTGACTCGTCACGTGTCTATTATCTCATTGGCTACAGACTGGTCACAGGGCTAGACATCATGCTAGGTCCTGTTTCTTGTTTGTAAGTCTGTCTGTGTATTTATTTCTTTTAAAGTATTTTTTCTCTGTGTGGTGTCTTTTTTTTAACCCTTTATTGGAGATTCTTAATGGCCGGGTCAAACTTGCCTGACATTAAGAATCTCTGGCTTAATACTAGCTAGTAAAACAAAGCTAGTATTAACCCTTATTACTCAGCAAGCCACCTGGCTTCAGGGTTGCTGGAAGAGTTGGATACAGCGCCAGATGATGGCGCTTCTATGAATGCGCCATTTTCTGGGGCAGCTGCAGACTGCAATTCGCAGCAGACGGGCCCAGAAAGCTCGGGCCAACCTGTGTTGCGGATTCCAATCCCCAGCTGCCTAGTTGTACCTGGCTGGACACAAAAATTGGGCGAAGCCCACGTCATTTTTTTTTAATTATTTCATGAAATTCGTCAAATATTAAAAAAAAGGGCTTCCCTATATTTTTTGGTTCCCAGGTGGGTACGAATAGGCAGCTGGGGGTTGGGGGCAGCCCGTAGGTGCCTGCTGTACATGGCTAGCATACAAAAATATGGCGAAGCCCACGTCATTTTTTTGGGGAGCAAAAAACTCCTGCATACAGTCCTGGATGGAGTATTCTGAGCCTTGTCGTTCTGCAGCTGCTGTCTGCTCTCCTGCATACTCTAGTGAATGGAGCATTCTGAGCCTTCTAGTTCTGCTCCCCCTGCCTCTCCCTTCAGCATACAGTCCTGGATGGAGGATGCTGAGCCTTGTAGTTCTGCAGCTGCTGTCTGCTCTCCTCCATACAGACAGACAGCAGACAGCAGCTGCAGAGCTACAATTCTCAGCATACTCCATCCAGGACTGTATGCAGGAGTTTTTTGCCCCCCAAAAATATTGCATGGGCTTTGCCATGTTTTTGTATGCTAGCCAGGTACAGCAGGCAGCTACGGGCTGCCCCAACCCCCAACTGCCTATTTGTACCAGGCCGGGAACCCAAAATATAGGGAAGCCCTTTTTTTAAAATTATTTCATGAATTTCATGAAATAATTTAAAAAAAAAAATGGCATGAGGTTCACCCAATTTTTGTGTCCAGCCAGGTACAATTAGGAAGCTGGGGATTGGAATCCGCAGCGCAGGGTGCCCAAGCTTTCTGGGCAACCCTGCTGCGAATTGCAGTCCGCAGCTGCCCCAGAAAATGGCGTTTTCATAGAAGCGCCATCTTCTGGCGCTGTATCCAACTCTTCCAGCTGCCGTGGTGATGGGTGGCTCGCTGGGTAATAATGGGGTTAGGGATAGCTGTATATTATCAACTGGCCCTAAGCCCGAAATTCATGGTGTCACGCCAAAATTAGACATGGCCACCATGAATTTCTAGTACAGATAAAAAAAACACAACACACAAAAAAATATTTTTATTAGAAATAAAACAAAACACAATTAGTGACTCCATATTCATTAAAATAAAGAACCCCCCTCCACAGTAATCCTGGGTCAAGGGTCCTGCGCCGTCCAATCCAGATCAAATATCATCTGATCGGTTTGCTGAAAGGCAAAGCGATCAGATGATGTGTCAGGTTTAAGGGCCTGAATCACATGACACAGCAGCTGATTGTATAAACGGCTTTTATACAATCAGCTGATGCATTCGTGAAAAAAAACAAAAACAGAAAAAACTACACACTTCTGTGCAGACTCCTGTCCGACAGCAGCAGCTGATAATTTAGCCGGCCGGGCGGTAAAAAGCCGGCCTCACCACTCGACTTATAGTGTCAGCTGATGCTGTCAGGTGACCGCATCAGCTGATCATTGCCAGGTCTGAGAGAGAGAAAAGAGAGAGAAAAGAGAGAGAACAGAGAGAGAGAGATCAGAGAGAGAGAACAGAGAGAGAGAACAGAGAGAGAGAAGAGAGAGAGAGAAAAGAGAGAGAGAAAAGAGAGAGAAAAGGGAAGAGCGAGAGGGAGGGAGAGAGAAGAGAGAGAAGAAGAGAGAAGAGAGAGTGTGAGGAGAGAGAGAGAAGAGAGAGGAAGGAGAGAGGAGAGAGAAGAGAGAGGAGAAAGAGAGAGAAAAGAGAGAGGGGAGAGAGAGGAGAGAGAAGAGAGAGGGAGAGAGAGAAGAGAGAGAGAAGAGAGAGAGGAGAGAGAAGAGAGAGAGAGGAGGAGAGAAGAGGAGAGGAGAGAGAGAAGGGAGAGGAGAGAGGAGAGAGAGAGAGGGAAAAAGAGAAAAAGAGAGACTGAGAAAAAGAGAGAGAGAGAAAGAGAGAAAAAGAGCGAGAGAGAAAAAGTGAGAGAGAGAGAGAAAAAGAGAGAGAGAGAGAGAGAGGAGAGAGAGAAGAGAGCAATGCAGCCTTATTCCGTGAACTGCTTCGATTTTAGAGGTGTGTCCGCGGCTCACAGCTGATGTCCGGCTCCTCCCCTCAGTGCATAATTAAATTAAATTATAATTATAAATAAATAATAATTATAATTCTTTACCGGGACGGCCGGGACTCGAACTCGTGAGCTAAATCTCCTTAGGTAGTAGCTTTATCCATTGAGCCACTGCCTGTAATGAAAAGCATGGGAAGATTTGGTAATCTTGACCTCTATACTGCAGTAGAGAATCCAGAAGCAGATTGTTCAGCTGCAATGATGGATGAATGGATGCTGAAAGGAGGAAACACTGGCACCATTCAGCAGCTAACCGCTCAATGTTCCTATTTCAGGATTATACATGCATTATATGGCTTGTAAGTTTCATTGCATTCTGGCCACGGTGCTCATTCCAATGAAAGGCCACTTTCCCCCTGACCTGATGGTCGAATAAAACAGCTTATTTTTACCGCATATTTGGTGAGTGCCTTCGGTCTCTTTTCACATGGACTGCATGGATGGAGGGATGGATGGGCGGATGGATGGATGGGCGGATGGATGGATGGATGGGCGGATGGATGTATGGATGGATGGATGGGCGGATGGATGTATGGATGGATGGATGGGCGGATGGATGGATGGATGGATGGATGGATGGATGGATGGATAGGCGGATGGATGGATGGATGGGTGGATGGATGGATGGATGGATGGGCGGATGGATGGATGGGCGGATGGATGGATGGGCGGATGGATGGGCGGATGGATGGATGGGCGGATGGATGGGCGGATGGATGGATGGATGGGCAGGCAAACACCGGCAGTACCACACTCATCCTTGCACACACGCAGGCACTACAACCCTCATCATCACGCACACGCAGGCACTGCAACCCCCATCATCCTCGCACACACGCAAGTACTACGGCATGCATCATCCTCGCAAACACGCAGGCACTACAACCCCCATCATCCTCGTACACACGCAAGCACTACGGCATTCATTATCCTCGCACACACGCAGGCACTACAATCCCCATTATCACTGCACACGCAGGCACTACAACCCCCATCATCACTGCACACGCAGGCCTTACCTCATTGACGTCCCCGCTGACAGCGCGGCTCACTTCATTTCTCCGTGGATCTGATACAGAGCGCTCATGTTCTACGGCACTCCTGTCAGCTTCATGTAGCATGCGTCGCGGGACCTTTGTGGATTACGTTGGACCTGGAGGGGTATTTGGGGATTTTAATAAAATGGTGAAAGAGGGTGTTTTTTTGTCTTTTATTCCAAATAAAGGATTTTTTATTGTGTGTGTTTATATACTTTCACTTACAGGTTAATCATGGAAGGTATCTTGGGGAGACGCCTGTCATGATTAACCTAACCCTATTACCCCAATTGCCACCACACCAGGGCAATTCGGGATGAGCTGGTAGAGTCCCGGGACTGTCACATCTAATGGATGCGGCAATTCCGGGCTGCTGATATTGTTAGGGTACTGGGCTCCCCATAATGTTGCGATCCCCATCCTAACAATACCAGCCTCCAACCGTGTGGCTTTATCCTGGCTGGTATCAAAATTGGGGGAACCGCATTTTTTTTTTATTATTTATTAATTATTTATTTTACTGCATGATATACACCCACCCGCCGGCGGCTGTGATTGGTTGCAGTGAGACAGCTGTCACTCATCGTGGGGGCGTGTCTGATTGCAACTAATCATGGGCGCTGGTGGGCGAAGACAGAGAATACCTGATTGAATAATGAAGCGGCAGCCATTTTCAAAAGAGGAAAAGCTGCCGGAGCTTTGTGACAGCCGTGCAGCGCCGCGCCCGTGATCGGTGAGTAGGAAAGAGAGAGGGATTGTGCTGGGGATGCAGGATGCACATAACCTTACTGTGAAAAGCCACGCTTTTGGTGATTCGAACCATTATCGAACCTAACTCGAACTGCCGAACTTGAAGCGACTCGATCGCCGCCCAAAATCACTCGAATTTGAAATTGGCAAACCGTTTGAATCGAACATCACTCAACTCTACACCAAATATGTGTGTTATTATTATTATTATTATTATTATTATTATTGTTTTATTCTCAATGGGGCAAAAGGGATTGGATCTGAACTTTTTAGTTTTTTTTTACTTTTTAATATTTTTTAAAACTCTTTTTTTTAATTTCTTATACTGATTTTACCAGTCCTCCTATGACTGCACAGTCGGATAATTTCAGAATCGCTCTGGTCGGGAGAAATTCTGTGAGTGCTGGCACTCTGCCGGCATTCACAAAAAACAAATCATGTGTCACGATTAGGGTTGAGCGCGGTTCGCGGTTCTCCAGTTCGCGGTTCGAGTGATTTTTGGGGCTGTTCTAGATCAAACTAGAACTCGAGCTTTTTGCTAAAGTTCGATAGTTCTAGTTACGTTCGAGAACGGTTCTAGCAGCAAAAAGCAGGGCTTTTTTACAGCTACAGTGTGCAGGAGCCATCGCTGGCAGCCTGCCAGAAGCTGGTAACCAAGATAAACATCGGGTATCCAAGCAAAGCGCTTTGGTTAGTAACCCGATTTATTTATCCTACTTACGTGTGCAGGAAGCCGACACTTCCACGCTCAGCTCGCTCCACCCCCTCCTGCACGCGGCATGTACACATACATACACACACACACACACTCACCTGTCCCCAGCCATGCAGTCCACGACATTGACGTCCTCAGCGCCACATGACCCCGCTAGACTCCACCCACTTCGCACTCTGCCGCCAGCACAATGGCTCCGCCCACCTGGCACTCTGCACACATGGTCCCACTAGGCTCCGCCCACCTGGAACTCTGCACACATTACCCTGCTAGGCTCCGCCCACCTGGCACTCTGCACACATGGTCCTGCTAGGCTCTGCCCACCTGGCACTCTGCACACATGGTCCCGCTAGGCTCCGCCCACCTGGCACTCTGCACACATTACCCTGCTAGGCTCCGCCAACCTGGCACTCTGCACACATGGTCCTGCTAGTCTCCGCCCACCTGGCACTCTGCACACATGGTCCCGCTAGGCTCCGCCCACCTGGCACTCTGCACACATGGTCCTGCTAGACTCCGCCCACCTGGCACTCTGCACACAATACCCCGCTAGGCTCCGCCCACCTGGCACTCTGCACACATTACCCCGCTAGGCTCCGCCCACCTGGCACTCTGCACACATTACCCCGCTAGGCTCCGCCCACCTGACACTCTGCACACATGGTCCCGTTAGGCTCCGCCCACCTGGCACTCTGCACACATGGTCCCGCTAGGCTCCGCCCACCTGGCACTCTGCACATATGGTCCCGCTACGCTCCGCCCACCTGGCACTCTGCACACATTACCCCGCTAGGCTCCGCCCACCTGGCACTCTGCACACATTACCCCGCTAGGCTCCGCCCACCTGGCACTCTGCACACATTACCCCGCTAGGCCCCGCCCACCTGACACTCTGCACACATGGTCCCGTTAGGCTCCGCCCACCTGGCACTCTGCACACATGGTCCCGCTAGGCTCCGCCCACCTGGCAATCTGCACACATGGTCCCGCTAGGCTCCGCCCACCTGGCACTCTGCACACATGGTCCTGCTAGGCTCCGCCCACCTGGCACTCTGCACACATTACCTCGCTAGGCTCCGCCCACCTGGCACTCTGCAGACATGGTCCCACTAGGATCCGCCCACCTTGCACTCTGCACACATTACCCCGCTAGGCTCCGCCCACCTTGCACTCTGCACACATGGTCCCGCTAGGCTCCGCCCACCTGGCACTCTGCACACATTACTCCGCTAGGCTCCGCCCACCTGGCACTCTGCACACATGGTCCCGCTAGGCTCTGCCCACCTGGCACTCTGCACACATTACCCCGCTAGGCTCTGCCCACCTGGCACTCTGCACACATGGTCCCGATAGGCTCCGCCCACCTAGCACTCTGCTCACATTACCCTGCTAGGCTCCTCCCACTTGGCACTCTGCACACCTGTCACTCTGCACACATGGTCCCGCTAGGCTCCGCCCACCTGCCACTCTGCACACATGGTCCCTCTAGGCTCTGCCCACCTGGCACTCTGCACACATTACCCCGCTAGGCTGTGCCCACCTGGCACTCTGCACACATGGTCCCGTTAGGCTCCGCCCACCTAGCACTCTGCTCACATTACCCTGCTAGGCTCCACCCACTTGGCACTCTGCACACCTGGCACTCTGCACACATGGTCCCGCTAGGCTCCGCCCTCCTGGCACTCTGCACACATGGTCCCGCTAGGCTCCGCCCACCTGGCACTCAGCCATCCTGCTCTTCATTGACTGGGACAGTGTGGATCGTCATGGCAACCCCTTGGATTACACCAGACCTGGATTTGTTTTTCTTTCTCATAAATTGGTTAAAGAGGGAATGTATTGGGGAGTGTTTTTTCAGATAAAAATGTGTTTGTCGTCTATTTTTTTTTATTACTGACTGGGTTGGTGATGTCGGGTATCTGATAGACACCTGACCTCACCAACCCCAGGGCTTGATGCCAGGTGACATTACACATCTGGTATTAACCCCATATATTACCCCGTTTGCCACCACACCAGGGCACGGGATGAGCTGGGGCGAAACACCAGGATTGGCGCATCTAATGGATGCGCCACTTCTGGGGCGGCTGCGGCTTGCTATTTTTAGGCTGGGGAGAGTCCAATAACCATGGACCTCCCTAGTCTGAGAATATCAGACCCCAGCTGTCTGCTTTACCTTGGCTGGTGATCCAATTTTGGGGGGACCCCTACATGTTTTTTTTTTTTTAATTATTTATTTAATTTAAAATAACAGCATGGGGTGCCCTCAGTTTTGGATTACCAGCCAAGGTGAGGCTGCCAGTTGTGGTCTGCAGGCTGCAGCCGTCTGCTTTACCCTAGCTGGCTACAAAAATTAGGGAAACCCCACGTCATTTTTTTTTTCATTCTTTTGGCTAAATACAAAGCTAAGCACCCCTTAGTGCCACATGAAAGACACCAAAGGGTGCAAAATTACAAAATGCAGGAGAGTGGGACTTTATGTGTCTTTCTGCCATTATAATGACAGAAAAGACTGATATGACGTGTACAAGCATAGGAAAATCACCAGAGCGCTGTACGCTGTGAAAAGCAGTAGAAAATGGCACTGGAGTGAACATGTGACCGTCTCATGTAGGTTGAAGCTATGGATCCTGGGTAAATTTATGTATTTTCCCTCCTTCAGTTTTCTTGCAGTACACAAAAAAAACGGAAGGCACACGGATGACAAACAGATGACATACGGACCGTCTACGGAACGGAAACGTATGCCACACGGATGCACCCGTGAAAAAAAACGGACTGTTTTTTGCAGACCACAAAAATGGATCGGTCGTGTTAATGTAGCCTTATTCTGATCTGCCGTTTACAAACAGCAGGCAGAAATAAGTGAATAACGCCCCCCAGCATCAGAAAATCTCCGGGGTTTCAGGGCTAGCTAAGACCCTGGAGATCATGATTTAGGACGTTTTTTCCGGTCCCCGCTCACGTGATCACATGTATACACCCTATACCGATGATCAAGTTACAGTAAATGACAATGTAGGTAAAAAATTATTTATCTCCCATCTGGCATGAACAAACATGATAAATCTCCTCCCCGGTCCCCTCCGGTCCCCCGGTGTCGCCAAAGTTCTCCCCCTGATGCCCTCCCAGAAATCCAAGATGGCCACGCGCACAGCAGCGCGCCGGCCGCATTCACCCTACTCCTCTGATTTCTGTTGCATGTGCCATGACACATGCAACAGAAAACTCCTCCCCAGGCCCTGCCAGGTCACCCCCTATAACCCCACCGGTGTTCCCCGGTGTTCCACGGTACCTGTGCAGCGTTGATCCCCCCACGGCCCTCTCCTTCACAATAGACGCTGCCGCATGCACAGTCAGCTCAGATTCCTGTGTTCAGACACAGTGAGTGGTGGTTATGCATCTGTAAGCTGAACGGGCGGCACGGTGGCTCAGTGGTTAGCACTGCAGTCTTGCAGCGCTGAGGTCCTGGGTTCAATTCCCACCAAGGACACCATCTGCAAGGAGTTTGTATGTTCTCCCTGTGTTTGCGTGGGTTTCCTCCCACACTCCAAAGACATACAGTGCTATGGAATTAATAACGCTATATAAATGAATAAATTATTATTATTACTGCAATGCCCTGCTCATGAGGTAAGGAACATAATTGATCAGGAGAGCTATATACTACATTTCCAAATGGAGGGATTTGCTTTTATAGTTTCCCTGTTGAACGACTACCAAACATGAGAGTCCGTTATACGCCACAAGAAAACACATCTAAATAGCGAGCTCTGTTGTTAAGTATTCATTCAGCTAGATAACTGGACTTAAAGGGGTATTCCATCTCCAAGATCCTATCCCCAATATATAGTAGGTGGAATAGCAATAATATCAGCAAATACCAATATTTGGAAATGTAGAATAGTTCTCCTGATTAGGCATGCCCTTACCTCATGAGCAGGGCATTGCAGCTTTGGTAGCAACCATTACGACATGGACTCTGCTGCTGTGGACCCGGGGAGAGTGAGTGCAGATTCATTGCACCCACACTCCTCATATGAAGGGTCTGCACTCCTAGAAAATGGGGGATACGTTCCCTGAGTGTCTCCCCCCCATATTCTAGACGGTCCAGAGTCGTCGTGGGACCCCTTTATTTTTTTTCTTACAATAAATTGGTGAAAGAGGGAATGTTTTGGGGACTGTTTTTTCAAATAAATTTCTTTTGTCGATTTTTTTTTTGTTAGTACTGACAGTTTATGATGTTGGGTATCTAATAGACGCCATGACATCACAAACTGCTGGACTTGATCTCAGGTGACTTTACAGCTAGTATCAACCCGATTTATTACCCCGTTTGCCACTGCACCAGGGCACGGGATGAGCTGGGTTGAAGCGCCAGGATTGGCGCATTTAGTGGATGCGCCACGTCTGGGGTGCCTGCGGCCTGCTATTTTTAGGCTGTGAAGGCCCAATAACTATGGACCTTCCCACCCTGAGAATACCAGACCACAGCTGTCCGCTTTACCTTGGCTGGTGATCCAATTTGGGGGGGACCCTACTTTTTTTGTGTAATTATTAATATTTATAAAATAATTATAAATAAAGAGCCTGGGGGGATCTCCACATTGGATCCCCAACCACGGTAAAGCTGCCAGCTGTGGTTTTCAGGCTACAGCCATCTGCTTTACGCTATCTGGCTATCAAAAATGGAGGGACCCAACGTCATTTTTTTTTTTAACTATTTTTTAAATAGAAAAAATTAATGGGCTTCCCTGTATTTTGATTGCCAACCAAGGTAACGGCAGGCAGATGGGGGTGGCAACCCATAGCTGTCTTCTTTATCTTCGCTGAGAATCAAAAATACCGCAGAGTGCTACGTCATTTTTTTTTAAAGATTTATTTTTACAGCACTGTGATGTCCAGCAATCAAAATACAGGGAAGCCCATTTTGTTTTTAGTTATTTAAATAAATAATTAAAAAAAATATATATGGGCTCCCGCTGCATTTTTTGTATTGCTAGCTAAGGGTAATCCAAGCAGCTACTGGCTGCTAACCCCCACTGCTTGGTGTTACCTTCACTGGCAATGGAAAATCCAGGGAAGCATTTTTTTTTTTTTTGCCAAAAAACTACAAAAAAAGGACGTGAGCTTCGCCATATTTTTGTATGCTAGCCAGGTATAGCAGGCAGGTGCTGGAAGAGTTGGATACAGCGCCAGAAGATGGCGCTTCTATGAAAGTGCCATTTTCTGAGGCGGCTGCAGACTGCAATTCGCAGCAGTGGGGCCCAGAAAGCTCAGGCCAACCTGTGCTGCGGATTCCAATCCCCAGCTGCCTAGTTGTACCTGGCTGGACACAAAAATGGGGCGAAGCCTACGTCATTTGTTTTCTAATTATTTCATGAAATTCATGAAATAATAAAAAAAGGCTTCCCTTTATTTTTGGTTCCCAGCCGGGTACAAATAGGCAACTGGGGGTTGGGGGCAGCCGTACCTGCCTGCTGTACCTGGCTAGCATACAAAAATATGGCGAAGCCCACATAATTTTTTCAGGGGGCAAAAAACTTCTGCATACAGTCCTGGATGGAGTATGCTGAGCCTTGTAGTTCTGCAGCTGCTGTCTGTCTGTATGGAGAAGAGCAGACAGCAGCTGCAGAACTACAAGGCTCAGCATACTCCATCCAGGACTGTATGCAGAAGTTTTTTGCCCACCAAAAAAATGACGTGGGCTTTGCCATATTTTTGTATGCAAACCCCAGTTGCCTATTTGTACCCGGCTGGGAACCAAAAATATAGGGAAGCCCGTTTTTTTTAATTATTTCACTTATTTCATGAAATAATTAAAAAACAAATGACGTGGGCTTCGCCCCATTTTTGTCTCCAGCCAGGTACAACTAGGCAGCTGGGGATTGGAATCCGCATCACAGGTTAGCCCGAGGTTTCTGGGCGCCTCTGCTACGAATTGCAGTCCGCAGCCGCCCCAGAAAATGGCACTTTCATAGAAGCGCCATCATCTGGCGCTGTATCCAACTCTTCCAACAGCCCTGAAGCCGGGTGGCTTGCTGGGTAATAATGAGTTAATACTAGCTTTGTTTTACTAGCTAGAATTAAGCCAGAGATTCTTAATGTCAGGCACGTTTGACCCAGCCATTAAGAATCTCCAATAAAGGGTTAAAAAGAAGACACCACACAGAGAAAACATACTTTAATAGAAATAAATACACAGACACATTAGAGACTCCATCTTTATTACCCCCTGTCAGCCCTCCACGATCCATGATCTTCTGTCTTTCTCGTTCAACAAAGGCAGCTCTGCTCCATCACTGCTGCATGAGGGAAGACGCTGCTTCCCGTGCAGCCTTCACTCCGTGAGAGATCAGTGCTGCTGGCTGTTAGTGGTAACAGCGTTTACGCTGACAGACGCGTTACCATAGCAATGGTGCTCCGATCATGTGATTTCCGGAGCCGCGGTTAGCGGTGACATCACCGCTAACTGCGTTGCTAGGGCAACGGTGATCTCCGTTAATGAACGGCTGTGTCAGCCGGTCCCTAACGGAACGGGGAGTCGACCGTGTGCTAGAGCATGTCGCCGGTACACGGCGATACACAAATGTGCACCGTGTACCGGAGAGTGCAATGACAGGACCTAGGATAGGACATGACGTCAAAGCCATGTGACAAGTCTGTAGCCAATGAGATAATAGCCACGTGACTGGTCACATGGCTATTTTGACGACGTCACGGAAGGTCCTGTCAGTGCTGGTTATCGGGAGGACGCAGCGATCATCGGAAGGAATAGTGACGGAGAGCAGGACGCATCGCGGGCACCGGTAAGTGTTATGGTAATGTTTATTAACTGTATGTGTACATTTATAATGCGTTTTTATGTGTTTGTGATTGCCTCCCATTTTTTCCTTTTGGTTCGAGTTCGGTTCGTCGAACGTTCGCCGAACCGAACTCGAACGGGACCTCGGTTCGGCGAACCGAGCTCGAGCCAAACCGCGGCTGGTTCGCTCATCTCTAGTCACGATTGTCTCCTTGTTTTTGGAGACTCGTGGCAGCTGTAGGACAGAAACCCCTTATCTCTATATAGGGCTCTACATTTAAATGTCATTTGATTTCCTTTGGCACTGAAATAGTTAATGCCTTTTTTCTGTTTGCAACTCTGCTGCACTTAAGGTCAGCTGCACCTGTTTTGAAGACACACCCCCTTGTGCTTAAATAGCCAGGTCTTTGCTGACTATGCAATCCATTTGTATGGAAGTCGCCCTGGTGGAAGGAAGCTGCTGTGGATCTTCTATACTTTGTATCCTCTCTATTTTGGTTCTTTATCCCCTGTTCATCTTTCCTTTCTCTGTGTATATTAGTGCATCAGTGGAGCTAGCATCTGCCACCAGCCAATGCACTAGTCAGGGCCAGTAAAGGGTTTTTTCTTCGGGTCTCAGGTTCCTGTTAGGCGACAGTTGAGGAAACTGTATAAAACCTGGTCAGGATCGTAGGGTCAGTGGCAGCTGAGTGCAGGAGGTGTCCATCTACCCCACTCACTAGAGCTACGGGTCATCCATTGTTATTGTGTCCCCGGTGTAACCACCTACCTGTTGTACTGTTGTTTGTATTTTTTGTCATGCATCCATACATTGGTTGGTCTGAATGCATCTTCCATGTGTCAAAGCGTGACATCATGGCAGCAACATGGGACTTCAGCTGACCCTGCACTGCCATCATGTCACAGGGCCACCGAATACAAGTCTATGGGGAAATTCCATACAGAAATCTCAGCATACCCTCAAGAGAAATTTACATGCTACAGTGTGGAAAAGTGTTTCGCAGAAGCATAATGGACATGAGATTTTTATTAATCTCATCCATTTTGCTTAAAATGTAAAATATTGTGTTTTTGAAATTAATGTGGGCCAGTACCCCAATAGTAATTTTAGAGTAAAAACACACTCAACCATACATATAATAGCAAGCAAAATAATACTTTTACACAAATTAACATGAAAAAAGTAAACATTTTATACTCTTTTTATTTTTTAGCTTTATTATTGATATTTATACAGTGCTCACCATAAACAAGAGTACACCTTTGAAAAGTAAAATTTTTAATCAATACAGTGGAACCTCGCTAAACGAGTAACTCAGTTAACGAGAATTTTGCTTAACAAGCAAAGCTTTCTGTAAATTTGTAACTCGGTTTGCGAGAAAGCTTTGCTGTACGAGCAAAATACTCAGTGCACACACTTCCAGTGCCGTACATCCACCGCGCTCTGACCTGCTCTTGCAGTCCACAAAAGCATGCATAAACACACACAAACAAACACGCACGCATACACACACAGTATTATGCTCACCTTACCTTCCATTCCATCGCCGGCCTCATGGTTCTTGTAGTTCGCCGGTACATCGCGACGAGGGAGGAATCCTGGATCATGGGTGAACTGCAAGATCCAGGAGGCCGGGGATGGAACGGAAGGTAAGGGGAGCATAATATGTGTACCTTCCGTTCCATCGCCGGCCTCCTGGGTCTTGTAGTTCGCCGCTCCAGGATGTGTATCGGCAAGCATCGAGATGAGCAGGTACTTCCCCTCAAAGGCAGCGCGCTGGCCAATCAGAGGCAAGCGCCTCCTGCCTTTGACGTCAGCGCTCTGGGTGCAGAAGTTCCTCCCTCGTCGTGATGGTTACCCGATGTATAGCCCGTACTGGCGAACAGCAAGTCCCAGGAGGCCGGCGATGGAATGGAAGGTAAGGTGAGCATAATATGTGCGTGCTTGTGCATGCTTGTGCGTGTTTGTGTGTTTGTACTTGTGTGCAATGGCACAATAGGGGACAAGGATGGGACATTTAACAAGTTGTGGAGCGAATTGTCTGCATTGCAATGATTTCCTAGGGGAAATCTTGCTTTGCTGAACATGTAACTTGGTTAACAAGCACAGTCCCAGAATGGATTGTTCTCGTAAACCAAGGTTCCACTGTATCTCATTGAATACAAAAACCTTTTCCAATATGTTGCCAAAACTGTGTTTTACAGAACATTTAATAACATAACTTTCATTACAAAATCTTCAGTTTTACTTAATGGAAATATCAATACACCCCACATCAAAAACAACTACATCTGGTATTTTGTATGACCTCCATGAGTTGTCAAGACAGCAATAAGTCTTCTAGGCATGGAATGAACAAGTTGGTGACATATTGCAACAATGATCTTAGTATTCTTCAAGAACAATTTTTTTAGAGCCTGAATGCTGGATGGAGAGTGATACTCAACTTGTCTCTTAAGAAAAGTACAGGTCTATCAAGGGTATGGTTTTGTTGGTGTCTTTATGTGGAGCTACGTTTTATTGGTGCTATCATGAATTCACAGATGTACTGCTCTATAATGAAAGACAGATGCTGCCATCACTCCATGCTTCTGGTAGCCGTGCACTTCACGAGCATGATAATTATCCATGGTACATGTTATATTTTTTAGAAAAATAGCTTGAAAGTGATTCAGTGACCAAATATGTTTCCTGATCTAAACCAAACCCATCATCAACGGGAAATTCTGAAGGGACAGTTATCATTCTCCATCTTGCATCCATGCTCTAAAAGAGGTCATTCTTGTAGAATATCAATAAAATAAATGTTGCAATATGTCATCAACTTGTTCATTCAATGCCTAGATGACTTCGTGCTAGACCTTCACAATAATGGATGGCATTCAAAATACTAGATGTAGTAATTTTTAATGTGGGATGTATTCATTTTTGCATCAACTAATTTGAGTAAAATAGAAGATTTTTATGCATTTATTCTAGGAATATGTCATAAATACATAAGGTGGCAATACTCTTACAAAAACCTTTTGCAAAAATAGATTTTTTACTCACAAATGCCTGCAACACCAACGTGCCCTCCAATGTTAACCCCTGTCCCCCCAATAAACCCAAATTTTTTAATTGTTCTAAAGTGTTGAGTATGTTCAAGGATGACTTTCAATTAATTTATCTCCTAATAATACCTCCTGTGCTTATAGGAGCCTGTCACTTCTTCTGAATTATCTGTTTTGGACAAAGAAATCGTGTGCACTGAGGCTTAAAAATGGCCAATGTTTTCAAATCTGAATTACTTTTGTTTTAAGAAACGTTTCCCTAAAATTTGATTTTGAATTGATTTAATCAAGAATTGTAAGAATGCAGATTCTGAGGTCTCCTAGCACTGTATCCAAACCCTTAAAAGCTCTTTACCAGCAACAAAGTGATTTCACAATAAAAATTTCCTCCCCTTTATTTAAATTTTGTGCCTCTGACGCCACCATCATCCCTATAGATCAGGGTTCCCCAACTCCAGTCCTCAAGGCCCACCAACAGTGCATGTTTTCAGGATTTCCTTAGCATTGCACTGCTGTTGGAACTAGCACCTGGGCAGGTAATTACATTAACACCTGTGCAATACTAAGGAAATCCCAAAAACCTGCATTGTTGGTGGGCCTTGAGGACTGGAGTTGGGGACCTCTGCTATAGATGGCATGTGCGCAGCACTATGGTCACGTTGTAGTTAAATTTGTCACTATAATGGGGTTTAAGTTAGCACGTCTGCATTTAATTGCAGACACTGTGTCTGCAAATATCATCTGATAATGTGCAGTATACTGAGGGGACTGATATATACAACTCTAGCAAAAATTAAGAGACTGCAAAATTGTCAGTTTTTCTGGGTTTTTTTTGTTTTTTTGTTTTTTTCTTTTTTATAGGTATATTTTTGAGTAAAATGTTAATTCTTTTTTTATTATATAAACTACTGACAAGATGTCTCCGAATTTCCAAGCAGTACATTTTGTATTTATTTTTTGAAAATGAGAAATGGTCAAAATAACAAAACAATGCATTGCTTTCAGACCTCAAATAATGCAAAGAAAACAAGTTCATAATCATGTAGAAACAACAATACTAATAATGTTTTAACTAGAGTTGAGCGATGTTCGAGTCGAACGGTTCGCCACTTTTAAGGTCGAGTGATTTTGAGCAGTGTTCGAGTCGTTCAACGAACTCGAATGATTTGCTTCAAGTTCGGCAGTTCGAGTTACCGTTCGAGAACAGTTCGATCACTAAAAACGTGGCTTTTCATAGTAAGTATGTGCGCACGTTGCTTGTGCTTGCTTGTGCATGCATGTGCATGCGTCCTGCGTCCCCACCACAATCCCTCTCTCTTTCCTACTCACCGATCACGGGCGCCTCGCTGCACGGCTGTTGCAAATCTCCGGCGGCTTTTCCTCTTTTGAAAATGGCTGCCGCTTCATTATTCAATCAGGTATCCCCCTGCTTTCCTCGCTCACCGGCGCCCATGATTGGTTGCAGTCAGACACGCCCCCACGATGAGTGACAGCTGTCTCGCTGCAACCAATCACAGCCGCTGGTGGGCGGGTCTATATCGTGCAGTAAAATAAATAAATAATTAAAAAAAAAAAAACCTGCGCTTCCCCCCCGATTTTGATACCTGCCAGGATAAAGCCACACGGCTGGAGGCTGGTAATGTCAGGATGGAAAGAGCCACATTATGGGGAGCCCACCACCCTAACAATATCACCCAGAAGCCGCCCGGAATTGCCGCACCATTAGATGCGACAGTCCTGGGACTCTACCCAGCTCATCCCAAATTGCCCTGGTGCGGTTGCAATCGGGGTAATAACGGGGTTAATCATGGCAGGCGTCTCCCGAGATACCTTCCTTGATTAACCTGAAAGTGAAAGTAAATTAACACACACAATGAAAAATCCTTTATTTGGAATAAAAGACAAAAACTCCCCTCATTTACCACTTAATTAATCCCCAAACAACAATCCAGGTCCGAAGTAATCCAAACGACACTGTCAGCTCTGCTACATGAAGATGACAGGAAGTGCCGTAGCACACGACAGCTCTGTGTCCTCTCCATGCAGCACCTGAAGTGAGCCGCGCTGTCACCGGAGACTTCACTCTGCAATGCAGAGGTCAAGATGACCAAATCTTGCTATGCTTCTCATTAGAGGCAGTGGCTCAATGGTTAGAGCTACTGCCTAAGAAGCATTAGTTCATGAGTTAAAGTCCCGGCCGCCCCAGTAAAGAATTTACTTTAATTTATTTTTAATTTTAAATTATAATTATTTTTTATTTATAATTATAATTTAATTTAATTTAATTCTGCACTGAGGGGAGGAGCCGGACATCAGCTGTGAGTCGAGGGACACACCTCTAAAATCGGAGCAGTTCACGGAATGAGGCTGCATTGCTCTCTCCTCTCTCTCTCGTCTCTCTCTTGTCTCTCTTTCCCTTCTTTTTTCCCTCCTTTTTTCCCTCCTTTTTTCCCTCCTTTTTTCCCTCCTTTTTTCCCTCCTTTTTTCCCTCCTTTTTTCCCTCCTTTTTTCCCTCCTTTTTTCCCTTCTTTTTTCCCTTCTTTTTTCCCTTCTTTTTTCCCTCTCTCTCTTTCCCTCTTTTTTCTCTCTCTCTCTCTTTCCCTCTTCTCTCTCTCTCTCTCTCTTTCCCTCTTTTCTCTCTCTCTCTTTCCCTCTTTTTTTCTCTCTCTCTCTTTCGCTCTTCTCTCTCTTTCCCTCTTCTCTCTCTCTCTCTTTCCCTCTTTTCTCTCTCTCTTTCCCTCTTTTCTCTCTCTCTCTCTCTCTCTCTTTCCCTCTTTTCTCTCTCTCTCTCTTTCCCTCTTTTCTCTCTCTCTCTTTCCCTCTTTTCTCTCTCTCTTTCCCTCTTTTTTCTCTCTCTCTTTCCCTCTTTTCTCTCTCTCTCTCTCTTTCCCTCTTTTCTCTCTCTCTCTCTTTCCCTCTTTTCTCTCTCTCTCTTTATCTTTTCTCTCTCTCTCAGATCTGGTGATGATTAGCTGATGCGGTCACCTGACAGAATTTGGCGCTGTATCCAACTCTTCAGCAGCCCTGAAGCCGGGTGGCTTGCTGGGTAATACTGGGTTAATACTAGCTTTGTTTTACTAGCTAGTATTAAACCAGAGAGTCTTAATGTCAGGAAGTTTGACCCAGCCATTAAGAATCTCCAATAAAGGGTTAAAAAAAAGACACCACACAGAGAAAAAATACTTTAATAGAAATAAATACACAGACACACTGAGACTCCATGTTTATTACTTCCTATCAGCCCTCCACGATCCTGGTCTTCTGTCTTCTTTCTCCTTCGACCTATGCAGCTCTGCTACGTCAGACAGCACTGCATGGGAGGAAGACGCTGTTGCTCCCGTGCAGTCTAATCACTCAGTGAGAGTGAGAAGAGGCTGCGGGCTTTAAGCAGTGACGTCACCGCTGCCACCATTGCTAAAGTATTCTGACAGGTGGGTTACTTTAGCAACGGTGTTCCGATCACGTGATTCCCGGTGCGACAATTCACCGGCTGTAGCAGCCAGTCCTTGCATGTGGGTTGGCTCTGTAAAGAGCACCCACATTCACCCAAAAGCCGACGCCGGTTCACAGTGGTGCTCAAACGAACACCGCGTACCGCAGAGATGCACTAACAGGACGTAGCATGACATCTAGCCATGTGACCAGTCTGTAGCCAATAAGATAATGGACATGTGACTGGTCACATGCTATTTTGACATCACGGAAGGTCCTATCATCAGTGCTGGTTACCTGGAGGACGCAGCGATTATTGGAAGGAAAAGTGGCAGGAGACAGGAGTGCAGGACGCGTCGCGGGGACCTGTAAGTGTAATGGCAATGTTTATTAACTGTATGTGTACATGTATAATGTGTTTTTATGTGTTTGTGTTTGCCTGCCATTGTTTTCAATAAAGTACGAAGGAGTTCGTCGAACGGAATCTCCGTTCGACGAACCGAACTCAAACACTAGGGGGGTGGCTCATCTCTAGTTTTAACTCAGGAAGAGTTCAGAAATCAATATTTTGTGCATTAACCAGGATTTTTAATCACAGCTTTCACTCGTCTTGGCATGCTTTCCACCAGTCTTTCACACTGCTTTTGGGTGACCTAATGCCACTCCTGGTGCAAAAATGTAAGCAGTTCTTCCTTGTTTGATGACTTGTGACTATCCATCATCCTCTTGATTATATTTCAGAGGTTTTCAATGGGGTTCAGGTTTGGAGATTGAACTGGCCATGACAGGGTTTTGATGTGGTGGTCCTTCATTCACACATTGATTGACCTAGCTGTGTGGCATTGCACATTGTCCTGCTGGAAAAAACAGTCCTCAGAGTTGGGGAAGATTGCTAGAGCAGAAGTAAGGAACTGTTTTTCCAGGAAAACCTTGCATGTGGCTTGATTCATTTGTCCTTCTCAAAGTTTAATCTGCCTGATTCATGCCCAGTTTCTAGAGTAAGGTAATCTTCTCTGAGTCTAATTTTCAGCTTTGCCCAACACTTGGTCGTCTAATGGTTAGACGGAGACTTGGAGAGGCGTAAACGTCACAGTGTCTTGCACCCTCTGTGAAATTTGGTGGAGAATTGGTGATAATCTGGGGATGCGTCAGCAAGGCTGGAAATTTCGCAGATGAAACTTTGCGAAGGACGTATGAATCAAGCCGCATACAAGGTTATCATGCGGGAGCAGACAGGAGAGGGTAAGCTGTATGTATTTCTATGCAGCTGAGATGCTCCTTTCTGGCGGGTGGCCAGCCATGTCAGGTGATGCGAGACTCGCGTGTTTGACTCCACCCTAACAAACTTGTTGCAGATTCCAAAAAAGAATTCACTTTTTTTCTTATGTCTAGCTTAGAAGCCATAATTATTTCCTTACTTTTAAAACAGCACACCTATTTTTCCCCCCCTTAATAAGCGGATACATTTTGGATAGCTTGTCCATATTCTTACAGGACCTCTTGCTGCTTAAGGATGGTCTTATAACTCCAAGTGGATATTAACTATCTGTAGTAGAAAGAGGTTGTGTGTCAGATTCCAGAATGTTCCTGAAAATCCCCATACTAACCTGGAACTGACAGGGAAAAGTTCTTCTAAGAAAAAGAGAGCATGTAAGGTAATGGCTTACTTATTGTGGCTTTCGTGGCTTTCACTCTCCGAAAATTGTTCTTTTCCTGGTTTTGAATGGCGTTTTGGGGATACCTGACTAAGCCCCCAAGAACTATTTAAGTAGGATCTACCCCCCAAAAAGAAGTTTCAGATATTTAAAGGGATTTTCCAATTAACAAAGTTCATTTTAATTAATAGATCTTAGAATAATAATACGTTTTAAAAATATGTTTCTGAGCTGAGATAATCTTATATATGTGCACCCCACTTTGTACTGTGTAATGGCCATGTCTGACTATACAGGGACATGATCTGATCATACCACAGCTCCTGGGCCAGGTAGGACACAAAAGAGTATACAGACATTACAGTATGGGGTCACAAATAATTCTTTAGTTGAGGTGAAACATTTTTTTACATCAGACAGGGAAATGTTTTACCTCACAAAAAGAATCAGCTATGATCCTGTGCTGTAATGTCTTTATACTCTTTTGATTCATCACCTCTCCAGGAGCTGTGGTATGATCAAACCATGTCCCTGTACAGTCAGATATGGCTAGTACACAGTACATAGCAGGGGGACATATATAAGATTATCTCAGCACAGGAACATTTTTTTAAACAGATCCAATTGTGGAACTTATTGTTATTCCAAGATCTATTTATTAAAATTAACTTACTTGTGGGAAAACACTTTTAAACAGTGTATCGAACGAGCTTCAAATGAAACACACACAAATGTTCCAGCCATTACACTTATTTAATATGTAATTAAAATGTATGTTAAGGCAGTTATGGGAATATATTCAATCATAGAATTTGAACAAATGCAAACAGTAAATTATTATCTTATGACTGCTTCTACTTTGCAGATAGTTGTCCATCATTTTTGTTCTGGAGATTTTTACATGACTAAGATGAAAGGCAATTATCTATTCCAAACAGGGCTTTCACACAGTGTGAAACAGACTCCCACACACTCTCTTAGACCCCCTATCTAATGACATTTTGTTGTAAAGAATTTTTTTTTAAAAAATCTGCAGATCTGTATAATCAGACAGTGAAATTATATTTAACCTACTTCTCTCTGTTATCGAGAGCATCACACCCTCAGCGATAGCAATTGACAAACATGAAGTTGTTAGCACATTTACTTCCTTTTGGCTGGGGCCACACAGGGATTACTGCGATCCCCTCGCATGACACTCTGCTCACGCTGGCAGTACAGCAGAGCCGAGTGTCATGCGAGTGTCCCTGCGACTGAGGTCTGACTGTGCGAGCGGACCTCAGTTGCGGGGGGTGGGCCGGTTCTGAGGAGGGGAGGGAGGGATTTCTCTCCCTCTCTCCTCCGTAGCCGGCTATTGCGATTCTTGCTCTGCACACACGGTACACCGGTGTAATGCGAGTGCAGTGCGATTTTTATCTTGCCCCATACACTTGAATGGCTGCGAGAGACAGAGTCGCGCATTTGAATCGCAGCATGCTGCGATTGTCTTCTCAGTCCAATTAGGGCTGAGAAAATAATCGCTCATGTGCGCTGACACACAGGCTAAAATTGGTCCGAGTGGAATGCGATTTTTTTTTTCACACTCCACTCGCACCGATTTTCATGCCGTGTGCCTTAGGCCTAAAAGGGACACTTTGGGAAGATAAAGAAGTCTTCTATTGTTTCTGCTCTAATAAACTATAAAGATGAGATGCATAATGCTGTTGCATTACGTAATATTTTTGCTTTTGTTCTGTCTAAGAGCAGGGGGCATGGTAAGGTGTGGTCACGCTCTTGGAATGTAAGGAAGCAGCTATTATCAGGGGCTGACTATTACCATTAGTATGTAGCAGGCCATGCCGCCCGATGTATTATGTAACGTCCCAGAGGGGAAGGGGAACAGCAAAGAACAGCTCTATTGCAACACTGAATTACAGGTAGTGTGAGGATTTGGAACAGAACTGTGCAGCTCATGTTTGAAGTTTAGTGCAGAGACAGTACAATTGTTTTTTTTTATATATCCCGAGTACCCCTTATATAGGTCCAAGATAAAGGAAAATAAAAAAGGGCAGCCAAAGTGATTGTATATTTAGCACTCTGGAATTTCCTCCTTTGTTTTATCCTAAAGTTTTATTTTGTCTCTGCAATTATGTAGTTAGAAATGTATTATTATTATTAATAATAATAATAATAATAATAATATAATATTTATATAGTCCTCTCCACTCTGTACCAGTTTCTCTACTGTAGGTTACAAGTGCATCTCAATAAATTAGAATATCCTCAAAGTTAAAGTTAATTTATGTCAGTAATTCAATACAAAATGGAAACACAAATTATAAAGAGTCATTACACACAGATTGATCTATTTCACATGTTTATTTCTGTTAGTGTTGATGATTATGGCTTACAGCTAATGAAAACCCAAAAGTCATTATCTCAGAAAATTAGAATATTATATAAGATCAACTGAAAAAATGATTTTACACTCAGTAATGTTGACACCTACCTAAAAGTCTATACAGATCTGTATAGATCACTCTGTGTGTAATGACTCTAAATAATATATGCATTTACCTTTATTTGTATTAAATTACTGAAATAAATTAACTTTTTGAGGATATTCTAATTTATTGAGATGCACTTTTTTATCTGTATTATTTATGTAACCCCTTCTCTTATACAGCACCATGGAATCAATGGTGCTTTATAAATAATAATATATAGCCCCAACATATTCTGTGGCACTTTACAATTCTGCAGGAACATGTTCAGACAATAAAGACAATACAAGGTTAAGGTGTGATTAGACAGTAGGATTTTTTAACGATAGCGATTGAAGAGCGAATACTTATCGTGTCGTTATCATGCGTACAAGCTCATTATTACAAAAGCAAATGTTTGCTCAAATGATTGCTTTTGCAGTCGATGGAAAGTCGCTAATCATTCACCAAAGCATGTATACAGGTTTTAGAGACTTAATACATGGTGACATTTTATGCCAACATACGATAATTTTTAAGCAAGTTGAAAGATCTGGTTTCGCGAGAATTAAACAATATTATGATCACTAGCCACTATTACACATTGCTAATATGGCTGTCTTTAAAATGATATTGTGATTTTACAAACAATTTTTGGCTGGTTTAATAAGGGCTTAACCCTAGAACGCATACCTGGGGCCTCGCTGGCCTGCTAGCTTACTTGTTTTCTATTTTCTGCAAGATTACTTTAGTTAGAAATTTGAAACTCTAGGTATTCCTCAGGTATATAGTTGTTAGTTATTTACAGTTGTTCATATATTTTTATGTTATAGGCATTTCGATAAAACAACTTTTTTGGGATTCCCCCATATTCACATACCTGGGGCCTTTTAAGCCTGTACTTGATTGCATGTGATCCTCAGTCTTTTTGTCTGTATTGTTGCTGGGGAAGACTTTGTCTTTATCTTGTCTTACTTTATCTTTGAACTTTTGGTGCATACCATGATGGAGCGAAGCAACACGAAATACTTGCCAAGGCAAATTACGGAAGCTATGATCCGATGTGGTATACATTTTCAGGAACATCCAGAGCCAAGAGAAAAAAAAAGAAAATGCTGTTATATTTGTCCAGCAAAGAAGGAAGGAAATCTGAGCGTTTCTGTACAACTTGTAGTCAAAATGTCTGCAAGAATCATTCTTCTGAAAAAATAATATGTGAAACTTGTTGGGGTAATCAGTAATGTTGAAAACGAAAGTTTTTGAAAAGAACTATTCCTGCACCATGTTTACTACAACTTGTATATAAAAAACGTTTAGACAATTTTTTTATATATATATATATATATATATATATATATATATATATATATATATATATAAATAAATAAGAATGGTATAGAATGCATATATTGGGCGTTTTATAATTACTTTTTTTTTTGTTTTATGCACATAATTCTGATGTTTCACATCTCAAATAAACTTTGAAAAGTATTTCTATTTGAGTTACTCCATGTTATTTGCACACAGGCCTAAAAGGCCCCAGGTATGTGAAAGTGTAGATTTCTATGGTTGCACGTTCTAGGGTTAACACATAATTCAACAGTTTCAGGAGGAGTGAGGACCTTGCTCTCAATCTAGGTAATAGGGTGAATACAAAAGGTAGAACATGCTTTTCCAGCCATCATTGTCATAAATAGGGCATTTCAAAAGCTGCATGATCCATGCACTGTTGGGTGCATGTATGATGCGGAGGCAGATGAATAGGAGGGACCAGATTCTGAGTAAAATTTAGAAAGAGGGAACACAGGAGAATTAAGTTAGTGAGTTGGCATGATAGGCTTATCTAAAGAAATTGTGCAACCCCTGAGGAAGCGTAGCAATGTGAAACACGTGTTGGGACGCCGTTCCCACGTGTGGCCCTGGCAATAGGCGGATAAAGCGCGATCAGTTATGGATGAGTGGAACTGGTTGCTTATTTAGACATGTGTGTGAACTACTACTGATGCACTTGGGTTATAATCATTGTGGAGTTGAACTATAGTTCCATTTGTCTGGCACCATTATTAAAAACTTTTTAAACATTCCCTTGCACCCTTTAACTGCAATATAATATATCTGTCTTAAAATACCAGAGACATGTGGGGTTCTTTCCCCTTCGCGCACTATACCCCACCATATATTTGTAATTTTATGCATCCTGGAACACGACATTGAATAAACTATTTAAATTGCATACTTCCTTGTTGTTCATTTGGGTACTATGCTTCATTGGTATTATAGCAAAACTCAAAGACTCCTTTCTTTCTGGGTATTTAAGACATGGTTATGGGAGTTGTTGCTTACATTGTTGTAATGAGTTACGAGAATGGTCCCTGTTTTTTTTCAATTTATGCTTATAAACAAAGCCTAAAAACATGGGGGCTAGGTGTTAGATTATCTAGGGTAGGGCATTCCAGCAAATTGGCACAGCATGAGAGAAGTCTTGCAAACGGAGGCGCGAACTTCAGATTATGAAGGATGTGAGGTTTAGATAAGTTGAGAAACAGAGAATATGGATAGGGTGATAGATGGAGATGGCAGGAGATGTAGGGTGGTGCAGAACCGTGGAGAGCTTTAGGGTGAGAGTGATAAGTTTGTATTATATTCTATAGCAAATGAACAACCAGTGCAATGACTGGCACATGGTGAAGGGAACAGTGAAACCGCTGAGTAGAAGTATGACCCTAGCTGCTGCATTCAGGATGGATTGGAGAGGACAAAGTTTGGTTAGAGCAAGACCGATCAGAATAAAGTTGCAGTAGTCCAGGCATGAATGAATAAGGGCCACAGTAAGTTTTTGCAGTTGTAAAGGTGGGAAAAGGTCAAATGCAGATAATATGATCAAGTGTATGATTGGATATAGGACATTCGTGCATGCACGTAAACAAAGTGCACTTTTTGTAGTACCTGGTTTTCTCACATTACCACATCACTGGATATGATTTGCAGATTTTTATGCTGAGATATAACCGTTGTGAGGCTGTGCTCACTGAATGTACTGGGAGGTACTCGCTTTGGTGCTAGATTAAGGCACACAGTAACGGTTTTCTATTTAAACAGGCCAGTTTATTCATAAACAAAGACCTTCTTGCGGTATCAAAGTAGTCGGCTTTATAGAAATGCATATGTTACACAGTCTATTTCATTCACTGGTACGCCCACAAAGCATTTGGATACAACCCAGCTGTTGTATCCAAGTGGAAGTATTGCACTGTCCACTCACTAACCTCAGTCCATACACAACCTATTGTGTGATGTTACCTTTCTGCAGCTTGAGCAGGGCTCCCACTGACACCTAGGAAGACTGCCTCACTGGGATCATCAACCAGGAATTGTGACTTGCTCTCAGACCCTGACTCCTGCCAGTTCAGATCCTCAGAAGGACTCCAGCTTTCTAAGTACAGAGTGACCACTGGTTCCATACACCTGGCCTCCTAACCATGTGTCTCCAGGGAATATACGCAGCCGGCTCTAAACCCACATGGTCAGCTCACAAGGTGCCTTCAGGAAGTAATCTGCTTCCAATCATACAGAGAGACCATGTAAACAAACAGTCTCTTATATCAGACCAGACATACCCTTGGGTGGAGGTATGTGAATAACCAGAGCCGTCCAGCACTCTGGCTATTCTTTAAGGGACCCTGACCCTTAATACATTACCAAGACTTGTGGAACTAGAAGTCCCATAGTAAACAATTACAGGGTTGATATTGCAGAGGACCTCCTCCACTGCAATACATAGCGACCACTTACAATATAGGTGGTCACTACCTCACACCGTATATTCTTATTTCTGATATGGCATTCTTGTAACAGGTTGCCATATGATTTTCTTCTATATACATCAAAATACAAATTTTTATCTAACTGATATTTTCTATCCAGATTTTCAATACTTGTGTTGTGTAACTTCATGAAAACAGTGTTTGTGAGAATTGCCAAAAAAATGCCTTTGCACGTTGCAGGATATTGCATCAGTCATACAAGGCTGACATAATCTCAGGTGCAGCTTCTCCATAATATCTTGCAGCTACCACATCCCATTGAATTTTGCAGCCAATCAGGAGGCTCTTTCATGGCCCGTGTAAAAGCCTAGGCAGGGGATACAGCAGCTATTTTAGAGTCATTTTGATTCAATATATTAATATGTCACAGCTCAGCAATAGATAAAGAGTTCCAAATCAAATTAGATATTAATGATGGCAGTTGCTGTACTACATCAAATATCTTGTGCTGTACTTGTATAAATATTTGAATTCATTTTATTGAAAGGTCTACAAGTTTTGAAATGATCCCTTCCTCAGGACATTTTAAAATGACAGTGTTGCAAATGTTCATCATATTTAACTGTATAAAACTAGCGCTAACTAGTGCAGATTTAGCTGAATTTCGTAACATTTTTTCTAGAGCCTTTTTGCTACCAGTGTGTCCATTAACAGATGTCAGACATGAGTGGGGATTTGTGTTTTTGTGGGTTCAGTTAAATGCAATTTAGTGGCAATTTGGGTACAGAACATTGTGGATCAGTTTACATTTATCCTGTGGTCTATGCTGAGTATGACCACTGAGGAAGGATTCTCCGGTCGTGATGGTTACTATACCCCCCAAACTTAACCTAAAAATAACACACCGACTGCATGCGACTTGGTTAAATAAATTGGCCACAGCAGCCTTTATTACCTATTATTAACATACTAACACAAAGGGAGCGCCGTCCAACGGGCGACCCCAAACACACAATAATAGGTAACACATAATAATAATAAACGGTACATGAAACCCTATGTAGGCCCGGTCCAGAAACCCTTTCCTACACCAATATCCCTGGCCGCAACACTCCGACCCAGAGATGAGGTATTAATCACCCCACGGATTAATACCCACCAAACTTTGCAGAACCCCGTGCCTGCAATTTCCCGGAACCCAGAGACACCATACCAAGACAGTGCCTCTCGGTCCAGCTACCAAACCCTTCCAACCGCTTCTGGACCAGACCTACCCCCGCTGCTGCGACAAAACATACATCCCTTTTATAATAATTTCTTTTTTTTTTTTATTGTTACTTTCCCTTTTTTTTTTTTTTTTCTTTTTGAACATAGTTAAACAAACTCACCAACACAAAAAGGGGAGGGTGGGCGGGAATCTGTCGCCGTTCGGAATCCAAAAGGGGAGGTAAGACCCTCCTTCATCACTTTTATACTCCCCCCCCTCCCTACAGGGATCCTTTTCTCCACCAATCCCCTATATCTTCCCATAATGCCCCTCATTATAACTTTATTAACCCCTCACTCCCTCCCTTCCCTCTGGTCATGTCGCCCCTCCCCCCTATGGGGTCCATGGTTTCTTGACCACTGAGGAAGGATTCTCCGGTCGTGATGGTTACTATACCCCCCAAACTTAACCTAAAAATAACACACCGACTGCATGAGACTTGGTTAAACAAATTGGCCACAGCAGCCTTTATTACCTATTATTAACATACTAACACAAAGGGGGCGCCGTCCAACGGGCGACCCCAAACACACAATAATAGGTAACACATAATAATAATAAACGGTACATGAAACCCTATGTAGGCCCGGTCCAGAAACCCTTTCCTACACCAATATCCCTGGCCGCTACACTCCGACCCAGAGATGAGGTATTAATCACCCCACGGATTAATACCCCCCAAACTTTGCAGAACCCCGTGCCTGCAATTTCCCGGAACCCAGAGACACCATACCAAGACAGTGCCTCTCGGTCCAGCTACCAAACCCTTCCAACTGCTTCTGGACCAGACCTACCCCCGCCACAGGACAGGACACGTGACACCTTACGTGGCCTGGACCCGCCACACACCCAAGGCTTGCTCCACAGCATCCCGCAAACCCAGGGCCCATAAATCAGAACCAATGTCATTAAGATGGACCCCATCACCCCTCCGAAACTGCCACTTCGGCGATTCCAGGTCCACTTGCCTCACCACCAAACCGCCGTTTCTCCGCACGAAACGCGCCACCACCCTGTTCACTTGTGCCCGGGCGCGATTAATCTTCTCAACCGACCGAGCCCCCCTCCACCATAATCTGGCCACAATATCCGACCACACCACTATCAAGCCCGGATACCTTGCCCATAAACGCAGTAGGTCGATCTTAATGTCCCTAATGAGATCACGGGATGCCCGCGAACCCAGGTCATTCCCCCCCACGTGTAAAACCAACACATTCGGAGGTCTGTCCATCCTGCAATAATATTCAAATTCCGGCACGACCCTGCTCCATTCCATGCCACGCACTCCAATCCATTTGACCGATGCCAGCAATCTGTCCACACCCAACTGCCGACCATTCGGGCGAGCGTCGGCCCGACGGGCCCCCCAGAAAATGAACGAGTGCCCCAGGATCCAGATCAGACACACTCCTACAATAAAGGAAACAATTTTAACAAAACAACACCAGCATTCCAGATTGCAACAAAGAACAACAAAACCCAACGGCAGAACAAACAAAAAAAAAACCTCCAACCAGAGCCCTCAATGAGATAATAACTGTGGGCGCACATAACCACGAAAACGAGAGGACTCCCACCGACCAATCCATCTCACCATGTCATCTCCAAGGCCCCAACGAGAAGCCTCAGTAGCCGCCCCAATCCTGAACGAATGGGACCCGTAATCTTCTGGGCGCTCACCCGCCCAGTGCAGGCAACTCCTCAGCACTGCTACAAACTGGTAACGAGACACCCAAGCCCCGTCCTCGTGACGTAGCAGCGGGCCCGGAAGACCGCCCCGCAGACCACAAAACTTACTCACCAACTGCACCGGGCACAAGCCATCCCCTTGCACCGCATACAGCACTACTAACCTGCCTCGACCCATCTGGTCCGTCTTGGACCGCCGAAGCCGACACTCCACTCTCTGTCCCACTACCGACACATCCTCGAATAGCAAACCACCCCCACGAACCCTTGACGGGCTCACCAATTCTCCTATCCGAAAAGCCCCGAAAAAAGCTAACACAAAAGCCGTTTCAAACAACACCGTCTCATACGCTGAGACACAAATTCCCTGCAAACCATCCACCAAACGCCTAACAAGCCCAACGAAATGGGCCGCCTAGTGTCCCGCAACTTCACCCCTTTCCGAAAACCTTTCAATGCCTGCCTTACCCGGAAGTCCCGTGAAACGTCCTGCTCACCCCTAACCTTTAACCAAAAGGCCACGGCCGCCACCCTAATCGCCACAGCCGACGCTGACCTCCCAGCCCTAAAATCCTCACTCACCAATGCCAAGAGCGCCAATAAATAATCCACTCGCCCGTTACCAAACATCTCACCCAGCACTGCCTGCCACTCAACCCACACTTTAGCATAACGGCACCAAGTCACCTCGGTCACCGAATTCCTAATCAAACCCGCAATCACTGCCTCACCAGGCTCCACAAGTCCTCTGGGCACACCGCTCCGATCTCGTCTGCCCCCGGCAGTAACTCCCGAAACCTGTGGAACTGAAAACGAGATAAAGCGTCAGCCACCCTGTTATCAACCCCCGGCACATGTTTTGCAACCACATGAATATTCCATAGCAAACACTTGAGCACCAAATGCCGCAAATATGCCACTACCGGTCCAGATTTCGCTGACAAGTTGTTTATTGCATGTACAACTGCCTGATTATCGCAATGAAAGCACACTTTACGTCCCGAAAATTGCGACCCCCACAACTCCACCGCCACCACAATTGGAAACAACTCTAGCAGGGCCAGATTTTTTACCAGGCCACCCTGTCGCCAATCCTCGGGCCACCTTCCCACACACCAATGACCCTGAAAAATGGCGCCGAAACCCGCCGACCCGGCCGCATCCGTATACAGTTCCAGAGCATCATTGGGCACCACCTTCTTCAACCACAAAGTGCGGCCGTTAAAATGCCGCAAGAAGACGTCCCAAACCAACAAATCTGCCTTGATCTCCCGCGTGACCCGCACAAAATGCGCCGAGGACCGTACGCCTGCCGTAGCTGTCGCCAACCTCCTGGCGAAAACACGCCCCATCGGCATAATCCTGCATGCAAAATTCAGCTTTCCAAGCAAAGACTGTACCACCTTAAGCCGCACTTTTTTTGCTGCCAGCATTGCTGCAACCGCACTCCGCAAATCCACAATCTTGTCCTCTGGCAACCTACATTCCATGGCCAGCGAGTCGATTTCAATCCCAAGGAACCGCATAACCGGCGCCGGCCCCTCCGTTTTTTCCCGCGCCAAAGGGATCCCGAAACGATCCGCCACTCTCTGCAGGGCGAACAACAAACCAGCGCAAACCATGGAACCCGCCGGACCAACACAGAGAAAATCATCCAAATAATGAATAATGGATGACAAGCCGGACACGTCCCGCACCACCCACTCAACAAAGGAGCTAAAAGCCTCAAAATATGAACAAGAAATCGAACAGCCCATGGGCAAACAACGATCAACATAAAACTTCCCGTTCCACCAGCAACCCAGAAGGTGCTGACTCTCCGGATGCACCGGCAACAAACGAAACGCCGATTCTACATCCGCCTTTGCCATCAATGCACCGCGTCCTGCCGCCTGTACCAAGTCCAGCGCTTTGTCGAACGAGACGTAGTACACCGCCGACAATTCCGGCGCAATGCCGTCATTCACAGACGACCCCTCCGGAAATGAAAGATGATGAATGAGCCGAAATTTGTTCGGCTCCTTCTTTGGCACCACCCCCAGCGGGGACACCACCAAATTACTGCACGGAGGGCTCTCAAATGGGCCCCCCATCCTGCCCAGCTCAACCTCTTTACCCAACTTCTCACCCACAACCATAGGGTGGTCCCTTGCTGACCGTAAGTTACGACAAACCGGAGGAAATGCCTCAACCGCCGACGGAATCCGAAAACCGTACAAAAAAACAAGCTGCAAAAGCGACGCCGCTGCCCTGTCCGGATACCTACTTAAAAACGGCGCCATCGCCTCTATTTTCACCGGCGTCCTACCTTTTACCAGACCCGTCCCTGGCCTTGCCTCTCCCTTTCTTAAAACATTTGGACAAACTATGCCCCCCCCCGCAGCCGGAGCACTCATGCTTGAACCTACACGCTGCACCAAATTTGCACTGGCCTTCGTTAAATTGCCAGCACAATCCTTTTTTCTGGATCCCCGAGGGCCCGGCTCCCGTTCCCCCGGCACCGCCACGAAAGGGCTGGCTCGGGGCCGCCATTAAGCGCATCCATAAGGAAATGTCCTTATGATCCCACCGCATGCCGGGCCGCAACGCCTTCCGCTGCATAAACTGCTCATCATACCGCAGCCATGCCAAGCCCCCTTACGTGCGATACGCCTCCCCGATTGCATCCATATAGCCGAATAGAGCCGAGCAGTGCTCCGGCTCTTTTTCCCCTACCACGCTAGCCAAAATGGCGAACGCCTGCAACCAATTGGAAAAGGAACGAGGAATGAGCCTATAACGGCGTTTTTCTTCCTCCTCTTTTTCCTTCTTGGAATCGCTCGGCTTCACCTTGTCTAGGTTAAATTTTTCCAGGGGTAGCAGGGAAAATATCTCCACATACTCCCCTTTCCAAATTTTTTCCCTCACCTCTTTTTTGAGGTGCGCCCCTAGCGGTCCCTCAAAGCACACATACACCTCGCTCTTAGCCCTATCATCCAGCCGCACCACCTCATCCTCCTTTTCCTTCTCCTTGTCTCCCGCCTTATCGCCTGCAGGCTCCACTACTCCGCTACCTACACCCGCCCCCACCGGCGCCTTCTCGCCACTAGCCGCCGCTGCGCCATCCACCGCCGACCCCGTCCAGGCCGCCGCCGCCGCCGCCGCTCGCGCTAAACCCTGCAAAAGCTCCAGCAACTGGCTAAGCAAAGCTGACCCCTCTGGCGCTGTCGTGCCCGCAGCCACCTCCCCAGCACCAGCACCCCACGCCGCAAGCAATGCCGAATCCACGGCTAGCTCACCCGACCGTGACGCGGAGATTGAATTCGATACCGCAATGTCGTCCGCCCTCGGCTCCTCTAATTCATCCCCCGACCTGAGGGCTCCTTCTTCCTCCTCACTGTAGCCGTCCTCCACCGTCCCAGCTCCAGAGGATGCAGCCGATGCGTCCCCTCCACCACAGCCACCCTCCTGGGCAGCCGCGTGGGCACTGGCGGTGGGCGTCCTCTGCTTTCTGTGCGGCGACAGCCCACAAGACCGTCCTGTCCCCTGGGCCGCCGCCGACCGAGTCCTCTTCCTGGAGGAGCCTCTCCCCGAGCTCAGGGGGCTCCCCACCGCCGGTTCCTGCCCTCCAGGGCCTCCGACCGAGACCTCCCGCTGGGTCCTCCCCCTCCCGAGGGAGACCGCGGCCGCCGGGCGCAGTGCAGATGACCTGAGGGACCTGGCGCCCTCCGCAGCTGTACAGGTATCCGGGTGACGCCTGCCCACACCGGCCCCCCTGCTGGCTGCCTGCGCCCGGCCCCCCCATCGTCCTCGGGGGGTACTGCTGGCCTCACTCGCAAGCCGGGCACGCTCCTGTCCAGAAGCAGCCGCCGGGACGTGCCCCACCGCCGGGGGCCCGGCGTCCAGAGCAGGCCCCAGGCTGGACACGCCCCCTCTCCGTGCCTCCGGTCCTCGCTGGGCACGGCCCGGTTCCCGGGCTGCCGCCGGCCTGTCAAATCTAGCCCGAGGCCTGGGACCGGAAGTAGGCCCCAGGCCGGGCCCGCCTCCTTCCAGGCCACCGCTGGCCTCATTCCATCGCCGGGCTCGCTCCCGGCCGGGAGACGCCACTGGGCTCTGCACTCCAGCCCGAGGCCTGACATCGGAAGAAGGCCCCGGGCTGGCCACGCCCCTTTCTCGGCCGCCGCGGCCTCGCCGGAGATTCCTCCCGGCGGCCGGGGCAGACGCTGGGAGTTGCTGCCGCCCGCCCCGCCACGGAGGGTCCCGAGGGGGGCTCTCGCTGGGCCTCCTCGCCCCCCCTGCACCCGGAGAGTACCTGAGCGGGGGCCTTGAACGCCGCCCGCGGCTGGAGGGGGAGCGAGGGGCAGGTGCCGACGGGGAAACCAAGGCAGCCCTGATGTGGGACTGCACTGCCTGGGCCCCGTGCACCGCCATCGCCGCTCTGATCAGCCTGTTCAACTCCTGGAGGTCCGCCATGCTGGTTCCTAGGTCCTGGTCCTGGGTCTCCAATCTGTCGCCGTCCGGAATCCAAAAGGGGAGGTAAGACCCTCCTTCATCACTTTTATACTCCCCCCCCCCTCCCTACAGGGATCCTTCTCTCCACCAATCCCCTATATATTCCCATAATGCCCCTCATTATAACTTTATTAACCCCTCACTCCCTCCCTTCCCTCTGGTCATGTCGCCCCTCCCCCCTATGGGGTCCATGGCTTTCTCTTACATCAGGGTTTCAATCTACAGCTCTGAAATATGTAATTCAGGTGCAACCTCTGATGGATCCATTTACTATAATGATAGCAGAGTTACTCCCAACTCCATTTGGCCTCTGTTCAGTGGTGTCGGTATTTTTAAAGGCAAACAAAACTGTTTATGACCACACTTTTGTGCATGCATAAAAAAATGCCTAAAACGTTGAACACCAGACGGGTGTTCAAACTGACTCCCTCTGCCTCATTACATTAAATTTTCTGTTGGGATTTTTTTTTAAATTATGTTTTTCTGAGATTAAGGCTCTGTGCCCACGTTGCGTATTTGCATGCAGTTACGCTGCGTATTGCACTGCAGCGTAACTGCATGTCCCTGCGTGAAGATTGTGCATAATCCATGCGCACGTTATGTTTTAGAACGCAGCGATTTGCATGCTGTCAAATCGCTGCGTTCTAAAAAGCAACATGTCACTTATTCCGTTCGCTTTGGTTACAGGTCCCGCTCTGTCTATGGTGGGGACTGCATCCAGAGTGCATGAAATTTGCTTTTTCACTGCATTCATTGCGCACTGCTTCTGCAGCGATTTGAAGCACACATGTGCTGTCAAATCACTGCAGAAATTTCTGCAGGGACAAACGCAACGTGGGCACATAGCCTTACATGTAACCCCCAGTGTAAGTGCTCAGCATAGAGCGCAGAATGAATGTGAGCTGCGCCATACTGAGATGTTTGGGAGATAGAATGAACAAATCAAGAAAACTGAAGAATTGGCTTTATTTATTTTTTTTTACACCGTGTGATTAGGCAGCATTTTTCCTCTGGTCAGTATGATTACAGTGATACCAGATTTATATATTTTTTTTTAGGTATGGCTATCATCATGCTAAAAAAATGTTTCTTTTTTTACAAAATAAAGGTGTTTTGCAGCACTGAATTTTGAAGGCTATAGTTTTTTTTATTTTTCTGCCAACAAAGTCAAGTGAGAGCTTGTTTTTTGTGGGATGAATTGGAGTTTTTATTGGTACTATTTCGGGCCACCTAATTTTTTTATCACTTTTTATTCCGCTTTTTGTGAGGCAGAATCAAGAAGAAACAACAATTCAGGATTTTTTTAATGAGTTTTATGATGTCATAAAAGTGATAAGACAATTTTATTCTTCAGGTCAGTACAAATACAGCGATTTATATAGTTTGTGTACGTTTTGCCGCTTTCACACCATATAAACAATTTTATAGAAAAAAAAATGTTTTTGCATTGCTGTATTCTGAAAGCTATAGTTTTTTAGAATTTTCACTGACAGAACTGTTTTTGTGGGACAAGATTATGTTTTCAGTGGTCCCATTTTTATTTATATATGATTTTTTTTATTGATTTTAATTCCCCTCAGCTGTATGTTGAAAAGGCAGTTTTTGGTGTTTTTTTATGGTGTTCATTGAAGGGGTTAACTAGTGTGACAGTTTTATAAATTGAATTGTTACAGAGGCGACAACACCAAATATGCGTACTTCTTTTTTTCTTTTCTACATAAATCTGTATTTATTGGAATATTTTTTAAAAATGTGGTCTTTATTTTCTGATTTTTTTTAAAAAGTATTTATACATTTTTGTTTTTACTTTTTCAAGTTTTTTTTCTTAGTCCTTATATGGGATATTACCTTTTTAGTGCACTGATCGCTGATATAATGTACTGCAATGCACAAGCCATCATTCAGGTGACATACAGGTATGGCTAAATTCAGCTCTATACAACCTGTATGTCTATAATAATAATAATAACAACAATATTTATTAAATTTATATAGCGCTTTTAATTCCACAGCGCTTTACATACATTGGCAACACTGTCCCCATTGGGGCTCACAAACTAAGTTCCCTATCAGTATGTTTTTGGAGTGTGAGAGGAAACTGGAGAACCCGGAGGAAACCCACGCAAACACGGGGAGAACAAACTCCTTGCAGATGGTGTCCTTGGTGGGATTTGAACCCAGGACCCCAGTGTTGCAAGACTGCAGTGCTAATCACTGAGTATATTATGGTAATAGCTCAAAAGGGGGACAGATTCCCTTTAATGGATATTGACATTTATAGCTTTAGAGGGAACTTGTCAGGTGCAACATACACCCAGAACCACGAGCAGTTCTGGGTGCATATTGTTAATCCCTGCCTAACTGTCCCTGTATCTAGTAGCATAGATAAAGAGATCTTTAGAAAAAGTATTTCTAAAGATCCTTTATGGTATGCTAATGAGCGCAGGAACTAGTCCAAGGGTGTTAGTTACTGCGCTCACTCCACCCTCTTAGCATGTTAGCACGCCCCTGTGGGTGTGCTATCATGCTATTCAATGCAGCATCACCAGTGGTGACGCACGTATCTGAGTCCGCTGTTAGAAACAATGACAGTGGACACAGGTACGCACATCCCTGCTGATGACGCTGCACAATGGGTATTGAATAGCATGTTGGTATGCCCCCTGTGAGTGTACTAATATGCTAAGATGGGGAATGAGAGCAGGAACTAGTGCCCTTGCAAGTAGTCCCTTGCCTACTTTTTCTATACATATGTTTATGTATGCTACTAGATACAGAACAGGCAGGAATTAGCAATATGCACCCAGAACTGCTCGTGGTTCTGGCTGGGTGCACATGGCACCTGACAGGTTCCCTTTTAAGCCATGCTTCATAAAACAAAGAAGGTAAGCTTATGCAACAAACTTCATATAGGCAATTTCTATCATATTATGTTCCTATATGCTATATATAGTCACAATTTTATGTTCGTATATTTTAGGGTTCCTAGAAACCATTATTGGTCTTGGCAGTATTTAGCAGAATGAATGGAAATCTTTCTACTTCCTGAAACAACAAAAATTGGCTTCTGAATAGGAAGCCTTTTTATCTGTGAAGGAAAGATTATGTTATTGAAACAATAGCTTTCATATTCAATATGTTATTGTATTTGGTGAATACCAAGCTATAAATGCTTTTCTTGTGCTCCTCATAAAAAAGTGATCAAATATTTCTCCTATATTTTGTCATTATTTACCCCGTGTACAATGATTAATAGTTAATATCAGGCATTTGTAATAGTTCTGAAGTTTCCCACTACACTATAATTTCTGGTAGTGAATATAGAATTTTTTGTCTTTATCAGAATTGTCTTGTATGAGTTGTAATCCCACTTGCGACAGGACTCAGACTGGCCCACAGAGAAATTGGTGGATCCTCTGGTGGGCCCTGTCTCTTCTCAACATGCAACACATATGCTGCATGTGTGACGCCCTGGCAAAACCAGGTAGTCACAGAGGTTGTACAAATCTCTCAGGTATAAAACTCCATGATCCTTGGCAGTCCACCATAAAACCCACACTCAGGTGCACAACACCAGCCAGTAAAGCCTAGTCACGCCCATGACAATAGGGACACACCAGTGGGCGGGACCAGGGAGCGCCCACCTAGGGGTCCTGAGGTGTCAGGGAAGGGAACACGTCAGTTCAGTGCGGAGAGAGGGAGAGAAGGGTGTGAAGTGCAGCGGAGCTAGGAGTTGGGGCCCCTGGACATCCGAACTAGGTGGCAGACGGCAAGCAGAACCAAAGGCGATGGAGATCCGGTCACGGGAGACCTTTAGTGGACCGGGACAGAGTTGTGGCCCGCCGGTGCCGACAGTGGGAATGCAGTCCGGAGGCCGTGCACAGATTGGGTGCCTGGACCCTAGGGCAAGGAAGGTTTCAAGCCCCTTGTCAATTGACCAGCCGGGTTCCATAGTAAACCCAGAGAGTGAAATGGAAGCCCAACGCAGGGTATAGGGTGTCCGCCAGAACCCACAGAGATCCCAAGGGTCAGATTTCATGGGCCACAGCTCCCAACATACAAAGTACTGGGAGTGGACTTTCCCGTTCCAAGCGGAGTCATCCCAGTGAAGACACAAACACTGAGTGCAGGAGGAAGGCACTCCTGTTTGCTACACCAGGGTGTGGGACCCGAATACACCCGCCGGAGGCAACCGGTCACTGGCAATTTGATTTACCACTGGACTTTGTGTGCAATTCTTTGGAACTGTGAGTACACCATCTATCCCTGGTCCAACCCTGCATGACCCTCTCCGCAACCACCACTCCCGTTCAACCGGGCCCTGGGGACTACACCTCCCATACCAGTGGAGGGGATTCCATCCTGCTGCCCTGCTCCATCAGCCCCGGGCATCCCATCACCAGGCAGCGGCGGTGCTACTGTGGCGCCCCTGACCTGGTCAGGCACCACTGAGTACTGCACCCATGCTGGGGACAGTACAATACAGGTAATCCAGAAGGCTGACCGAGGTGTGACTACACAGGCGCATAGTGATCAGGTCTCACACATGTACCTATGAGAGGACCCCTGGGGACCCCAGGAGGGGGAAAAGCCTTCACCTCCACTGGAATAGTGGAGGGGGCCAAAAGCCTCCATCTCCTCTCAAGGGGTGTGGTAAGAGAGTCTGGTTGCTAGGTGGCGTAGGCAGGCACAAAAGGGAAAAGAGAAGGAGGAGTAAACAGTCTGCAGCAGAGTGTGGAGGAGTGAGGAGCAGGAAAGTGAAGCTCTGACAGGAGCAGCAGGGAAGGTCCCAGATGTGAGCCGGTTCAGTGCAGAGTCCAGGGAGCTCCGAGGAGAGCTGACCCCTTCCCCTGGGCTGCTGTAGTCTGACAGCGTCCGCGCAGTGGCTACCGACGGGGGAGAACGGTCACCTAGGAGGGCTACCCGAAACCCATCTCCAGCTAGAGAGAGAGCACAGAGTGGGAAGTAAGGAGACTGCTAGGGAGAACCAGGCCCAAACGGGCGGCAGATCCCGGAGCGGGGATAGATCCACCTTTCCCTGCTAAACCTGCCGGTTTGGGGCCCTCAAAGCCCACACCACAACAACTAAAAGCCGCAGCCACGTAGCCACAGTTAGGGCCCACAGTTCACAGGAGGCAAGAAGCTGGAGTGATCTGGCCCAGGCAACAAGCACACGGCAAACGAAGGGGAGAGAGGCTTCAGCAACTTCCCTGGGTGACCCCCATAGGGACTAAAAGTCGGGGTTACCCCAAACCACCAAGGGCTAAGGAAGGCGAGTTGGTAGTCACCATCAGAAGTCAGCCTGAAGGATACCTGGTTCCCGCCTGGTTCATCCCAGCTACGCCCGGGTTACTCACCCTGCCATCTGAAGTGAGTAAAAACCCTGAAAGACATTCTGCGTGTGTGGAGTTATTCTGCGCCTTGTGGTTCTACACATCTACACAGGGCCCTGGGGCTTGCCTCACTCTCAGGAGGCTATTACAACTAACTGCACCCACCATCAGCCCCAGGCGTCCCTTAACCTGCAGTGGCGGTCCCCACTGACCGCAATTCTGAGAGTGGCGTCACGACAAATAGAAGATTTCCTACCAGTGACAAGATCCAGCCGAGTGGAGTCCCTGAAGGTAATGCACCGACACAACACCTGTGGGGCTTCACATCTGGCGTCACGAACAGGATAAGGACTAGACCTGTTCAGACAGGTGACCATGTGCCTGGGCGGTCCGCTTGAAAAATTGGAAGCGCCGCCATATTGCCACCATGAAAAGCGCGCTGAAAAACAACAGCAGCCCGCGCTGGGAGAAGTTACCGCCCACGAAGAGGTGTGGCTACCCACAGATCCCCTGCAGAGTTCTGACCTCGCTTGTGAAGAGAGCGGAAGCGTCCAGAGACGGCGGAACGGAAAAGAAGCCAGCAGCTTGCTATTAGAGAAAATGGCGTCTGAGTGCAGAGACCCAGAGCCAGGCTCCGCTGCCTGGTGGTGTCGGGAGCTTGCTGAGTTCTGCGACCAACTGGAAGCCAGGGTCGGAAGGCTGATCAGAGAGGGACGGACGGAGTTTCTGTGGATGACCGCGGCGGTTCAGGCCTATGAGGGGAGAGCCGCGCGCCGAGTGCCAGACCGGGCGGTGACGACTCAGACCCCGATGCTGCCACCGATGGGTGAGTCCAGTGATACCCCTGCCAGCGCGAGTGCCCCGACCCCTGCTGCCACGTCCGCGGTCCCTGAAGAGGCGTCCGGCGCGGCGACGCTGAAGCAGGCCGCAGCCACGCCAGGTGCAGCCCGCCAAGCTCAGGCCGCCGCAGCGATGCCCTGCTCGGCCCACCAAGACCCGGTCCCTGCAGCGACGCCCAGTCCGGCCCGCAAAGAACCGGCTGCCACCGCGACCCTCATCCGCGCCGCAGGTGTGACGCTAACCCAGGCCGCCGCCATGCTAGGCCCGGCCCGCCGAGACCCCACCGCAGCAGCAACGCTCGTCCGCGCCGCAAGTGAGGTGCTGAACCAGGCCGCAGCCCGGCCAGGTGCGGCCCGCCAAGCTCCGATCGCTGCAGCGACGCCCAGCCCAGCCTGCAAAGATCCCATCGCAGCTGCGACGCCGATCCAGGCCGCCGCCATACAGGGCGCGGCCCGCCAAGACCAGGCCGCCGCCATGCCAGGCGCGGCCCGCCAAGACAAGATTGCATCACCATTTTCCCCGGCCTGCAAGGCCAGAGCAGACACTGCTCCCCAGTCCAAGGAGGTCCCTGCTAGGAGGCCCACGCTGGGGGAGGACCCTGCATACTGGCAGCTGAAGGCTGACATGGAGGCCAAGTTCCCACAGGAGATGGTGGATCAGTACATGCTCCCTCCGCACACCCCCAAGAGGATTCCGACAACTCCTGCAGCAACCACGCCAAAGAGTTCCCCGTCTGGGTCTGCTGAAGAAAGCCCATCCCCAGCACTGCCACCGAAGGAGTGCTCAGAAGAACTAAGGGGGAGAGGAGGCCAGGAGGCTGAGGAGCTGACCACGGAGATACCAGCAGTGGATCCATGCCCAGAGCCAGAGATGTTGCCATACTCCCGCTGGGATGAAGAAGACCTGACACCGTCTGCTGAAGAAGATCTGCCCAAAAGCCTCACCTGGGAGCTTGTAAGCTGCACCTCGCAGAATCCAACCCGCAAGACACGGCGCCGTAGCAGAACCCAGTCTTTCCCTGCACCACCATCCCCAGAGCAGAGAGAAGTCACGGCCCGAGACCTAGAAGAAAAACGGTTCCTGAGAAGAGCCAAAGCACAGGTCAGAGGACCCCTTTGTAGAGGAGTAGTGGAAGACTTTAGCCTGAAGTCAGGATACGGATTCATCGTTGCACCTGGTATAAAGGAAGGTATCTTCGTCAATAGAAGAGACGTTAGAGCTCATTTGCCCAGAGGACACCCTGGCAGAAACTTAAAGATGGGAGATTCAGTGGAGTTTACCATGCTACAAGATAAAGAAACAGACACCGGAAAAGAAACAGATGAAGACAGAGAAAGAAAAGACAAGGAACCTACTGATGAGACTACCACTGATGACGACAGAGAGCGAGAAAGCAGCAGGTGCCGCAGCCCTACAGGCCCAAGCCCTGGTGAGGAGGAATCCATGTAAATAACATAAGAAATACAGCAAGTTACCAGTTTTGAAGTTTTTGCAACGTTTTAAAGTTTAAGTATGTGCCCACATAAACTAATGTGAGAAATGAACCTTAAGGCTATGAACTGGCTATAGCCACAAACTCTCGCAGTGTAAATAGTTACACCAGAGGGCACCACCGCCACCAGAGTCAGCCTGTTTAGGGGCTTGGCTCGTCTGCAACCAGGGGGCACGTCCGTATATAGGGCCTTGGCTCACCTGCAACCAGAGAGCATGCCTGTTTATGGGGCCTGGCTCTCCACCACAAAGAGGGTACCTGGTCAGCACCAACTGTGGAGGCCGCCTCTACATCCTGCCAGAAGAGGCTGAAGGCGCGGATCCACCAGGCCAGGTATACCCTGAAACCACCAGCCCATGAAAGCCGCCTCTACATCCTGCCAGAAGTGGCTGAAGGCGCGGCCAACGTGAGAGGGTTTTGGGTGGGTTAACGGACTTGTGGGTGGAGGGTGGTGATGTATGGTGCCTGGTGGTTTTAAAAGTTTTACCATGTTTTAATGTTTTATGCATGCATTTTAAAATGTTGTCTTGCAGCCCGAGGACGTCCTGGTGATAACTAAGGGGGAATGTGGCACCCCTGACCTGGTCAGGCACCACTGAGTACTGCACCCATGCTGGGGACAGTACAATACAGGTAATCCAGAAGGCTGACCGAGGTGTGACTACACAGGCGCATAGTGATCAGGTCTCACACATGTACCTATGAGAGGACCCCTGGGGACCCCAGGAGGGGGAAAAGCCTTCACCTCCACTGGAATAGTGGAGGGGGCCAAAAGCCTCCATCTCCTCTCAAGGGGTGTGGTAAGAGAGTCTGGTTGCTAGGTGGCGTAGGCAGGCACAAAAGGGAAAAGAGAAGGAGGAGTAAACAGTCTGCAGCAGAGTGTGGAGGAGTGAGGAGCAGGAAAGTAAAGCTCTGACAGGAGCAGCAGGGAAGGTCCCAGATGTGAGCCGGTTCAGTGCAGAGTTCAGGGAGCTCCGAGGAGAGCTGACCCCTTCCCCTGGGCTGCTGTAGTCTGACAGCGTCCGCGCAGTGGCTACCGACGGGGGAGAACGGTCACCTAGGAGGGCTACCCGAAACCCATCTCCAGCTAGAGAGAGAGCACAGAGTGGGAAGTAAGGAGACTGCTAGGGAGAACCAGGCCCAAACGGGCGGCAGATCCCGGAGCGGGGATAGATCCACCTTTCCCTGCTAAACCTGCCGGTGTGGGGCCCTCAAAGCCCACACCACAACACCACAAAAGCCGCAGCCACGTAGCCACAGTTAGGGCCCACAGTTCACAGGAGGCAAGAAGCTGGAGTGATCTGGCCCAGGCAACAAGCACACGGCAAACGAAGGGGAGAGAGGCTTCAGCAACTTCCCTGGGTGACCCCCATAGGGACTAAAAGTCGGGGTTACCCCAAACCACCAAGGGCTAAGGAAGGCGAGTTGGTAGTCACCATCAGAAGTCAGCCTGAAGGATACCTGGTTCCCGCCTGGTTCATCCCAGCTACGCCCGGGTTACTCACCCTGCCATCTGAAGTGAGTAAAAACCCTGAAAGACATTCTGCGTGTGTGGAGTTATTCTGCACCTTGTGGTTCTACACATCTACACAGGGCCCTGGGGCTTTCCTCACTCTCAGGAGGCTATTACAACTAACTGCACCCACCATCAGCCCCAGGCGTCCCTTAACCTGCAGTGGCGGTCCCCACTGACCGCAATTCTGAGAGTGGCGTCACGACAAATAGAAGATTTCCTACCAGTGACAAGATCCAGCCGAGTGGAGTCCCTGAAGGTAATGCACCGACACAACACCTGTGGGGCTTCACACTACCAATTCGCACCGCAACCCATGGGTGGCGTCACTGACAAACCAATCCCCTGAAAATACCCCCTTCCTACGGTTGTGAGGACGGACGGCTGTAAGAGCCCGGGTCTGGCTACCACTCAAGCCGCAGTAACAAACCCGGATCTGAGCAGCCCCCTGCAGCGGCCCGGCCCCCGTTCACAACACATGTCCAATTTAAGCTCTGCCCCTCCTTGTCTATCAAAAGAGGGGAGAAAATCTGGGCAGATGTGTATCTTACTTATTATTGTCTGTTATATGCTTTGCTTGGAGAGGTGGGGATCAGATGGTGAGAAGGTCCAGGCTGCATCATTAGAGATGTGCACCGGCCAGATCTCCTGTCTTCCTGAGTGAGAGTTTGTGGGTAGGATGTAGTGATGGGCAGTCCGTTTCCTCTTGGTGATCTAGCTCCCTTGGCACTGCTCACCAAAAAGAGCCAGATCTTTTGGATCCTAAATGGATCCCTATTAAATAGGTGTTCACCCCAGTCAAACACATATTTAAGATGGTGTTAATGCATCCAATATCCCACCCACTTGCATTGAGCCAATGAAATTGATAAGTGGGCGGGGTTTGTAGAGGTGGACAGGGTTTTACCCTCCAAACACTGGAATTTTACACCCCATAAGAGCCATTATGAGAATTTAGTGTCTCTCACTTGGTGCCGTCTCCCACCATTTACAGCCGGTTCTTTGTCTCTGATCAGTCTCAACCGACCCATCACTAGTAGGCTGTAGAAGAGGAGGGAGACTCAGCACTCCCATTCCCCTGCACTGCACTCACTACTTCTTATCCAGGAATCTTACAACTGTGCACCCCATCCCGCAGCACAGACCTGATGTGGAGTCTCAGGCTGCTTCTAAATGCAGCTAGGAGATCCCTATAAAGACAGCCGCAAGACGAAAAGGAAGAAGTAAAGAAATTCTGCCCCCTCTCTCTTCTGCATGGCTATGGCAGCAAAGCTCTGTAGTCAGCAGTAGCAGGAGAGGACTGGTGGAGGCTCCAGAGGCCACACTGCTGACCTGAAGTGAGTACTGCAGCTTCATGCATTATTTCCTTAGCCCCACTACCCTCTCCTATCCTCCACCCAATCAAAAGCTGATTTTTCCTGTTTGCCCAACACAGCTGCACTCTTCTGCTTTCCTCTCCTGCTTCTGTGACACCCCAGGGCTGTGGGGTACTTGGTCCCGGGCTTGTGGTGCGCAATGGAGTCAGTCGTGGTCGCGACCCGGTACCGTGGCCCTTGGGGTGCCGTCCCTCAGAAAAGAAAGAGTTTTTTTGATAAAAGAAAAGGGGAAAATATAAGAGTTCTCGACTACACCACTTGTGGTGTGCGGCCAGGTTATTTGGGGCCGCCGCTGCATGTTTCTGCTGGGGCTGGTGGAGTGATGCAGCCTGGATGTTTGGAGCCCTCCGCAAGCAGGGACAGGCCCCAGCAGTAAATGATGGGGATAGTACTGGGAAATCGCCTGTGTGAGTGAACGTCCATTAAGGAGACAGTCCACACCAGTATTGCAGTTTCAACTTGCCTTGTTTACTTTGGCACTTAAACCGGTGGGTGTCGGTTCCAGGTGTACCCGCTCCCCTTGTTCTCTGTGCCAGCTGTGACTTGGGTTGGCTGTCCTCCATTCATACTCATTGTGGTTGGACTCCCATGGCCTGGAGTTACTTGGAAGTCCCTTTTCTTTAGCCTTGGCCCTAATGCAGCCAGCCTGGAATATTTAAGGGGTTCAGTCCCCGGTCTTCTCTTAGCTGCTTGTGCTTCGGGCTTGTTTCATTGGCGATGGACCCTGGAGATCTTCTTGCCTAGCAATTCAGTTAACAGCTGTCCATAAAGTGTCCCACTGTCCTAGGGTCTGCACCCCGCCTTGTGCTGAGTCGTGCAAGCTTTGATTTTAGACTTCCACAGGCCTCCCGTGCTTCCTGGAGTTTTGCACTTTCACAGGTAACCCACGGTGCCTGGAGTCCTGGTTCTATACTCCACAGTCTCTCACTCCTTTTACAGCACTCCGGTGGTTCTTCAGGTCAGTTTCTGTACTTTTCACTCTTTTCTCCTCACAACTCCTATACTTCACTTCTCTTTCCTTCACTTCATCACTAGACTACTCACTGCTTCCTACCAGCTTCCCAACTGACCACTCACCCCTCCCCCTCACTGGGTCTCTCCCTACAGGTTGGGTGGCTACCATCCAATCAGTGCCCTCCCCTTTTACCTATGACTAGGCAGTCTCTTAGTCTGGTGTTGGGGTTGTGTATGTGACCTAAGGGTGCTGGTGTACTTGCTAGCACGGGTATTCTGGGGTTTGGATTTCCACGGGTTACATTTGTGGCAACTGGCACCGCAAGGGTGCTACAGTTCCTGCCCTCTAGATCATGAAATAACATTCCTTCCTTACTGATCTCCTATGATGGTGATAGGGTGTCCCCATTTTCTTCATGGTCTTTGCTGTCAAGAGATCCAGTTATCCTTCTTCTTTGTGGGTGTATGCAGTGTGTACTTTTCAATGAGACCATCCATTTTATCATGATGTGTGGTGCAGTTGCTTTTGGTTTTATATAGAGCATTCATTTTACAGTATAAATAACCTACCAATATAATTCTCTAGGTCATTATGATAATGTAGATACCAAACAAGCAGAATTTTTATTTTATTTAAGTGGTGAAAAAAAAAATCAGACATTTGTAAAAAAAAAACTGTTATGTCTATAAATGAGTGATCCTGCCAAGGTTCAGGATTGCTGAACCCACCTGAGATCGCCGATTCAATCGACGATCCTAGCCGAACCCATTAAATTCAATGAGAGGCAGAAGTGATGTGTTGTAAAATGGTGTAGCGGGACTGTAAAAGAAAGAAAAAAGTTAAAGCAATACATACTTACCGAGTCTACTGTCAGCAGCGCTACTTCTGGGGCCAATAATTATCCCTCATACATATTCACTGCATTCCCCTTCCACCGGCGTTTCTGATAGGCTGCTGTTAGATCACGCCCCCACCCTCTGAGACAGCATCTGTCATTGATTGGAATCACAAATGCTGTCTGTGTCCTTACACTGGTGATAAACAAATAAATAAAAATGTTGTAGGGTCCTCCCCCTGTATTGATACCAAGACAGATAATATCACAGCTGCAGGCTGCAGCCATGTGCTTATTGTGACTGTGTATCAAAATAAGAGGAACTGCATGCAGCTTTTTTTTTTGTTAATATATAAATAAATACATTTTAAAAACCGGTGTGCGGTTCCCCCCAAATTTGATACCCAGCCAAGATAAAGCCCAACAGTTGGGGGCTGGTATTTTTAGACTGGGGATACCCATGCTTATTGGGCCCCCAGCCTAGAAATAGAAGCCTGCAGCTGCCTAGGATTGGCGCATGCATTAAATGTGATGATCCCGACACTTTACCTGGCTCATCATGATTGCCCTGGTGTGGTGGCAATAGGGGTAAAATGGGGTTAATGACAGCTGTGAGCTGCCAACAAGCCCTGGAATAGTGATAAATAGGGGTCTATAAGACTCCATACCATGAACCCTATCAGTAAAAAGAAATAAAGACAAACACAGAAAAATATTTTACTTAAAAAAAAAATTGATACCCAATCAAGATATAGCCAGACAGCTGCAGGCTGCTATTTTTAGGCTGGGGGACTAATAACCATGGGCTTCCCCAGTCTGAGAATACCAGCACCTAGATATCGGCCTTTAGCATGGCTGGATATCAAAATTGGATTTAAAAGAAAAGCCACATGCAGTTGCTCTTATTTTAATATACAACCAAGATAAGCGCACGGCTGGGGGCTGCAGTCAGTAGACATATGCTATATCTGTTAAGCAAACAAAAACCCAGTGTAACAGACCTCATATTGATAAAGGTATACATGAACCCCATAATATACATGTAATCAAAAATAGAGGAAGGAGTGTTAATGTCGCGGGTGGAGGAGGGGACGCTGCGCTCTTCCACTGCTCGGGTCCAGCTGCCGCTGCTGCTGCGGCCTGCTGCTGCTCAGTTGCTTGAGCGATGGGCCGGATCCCGGGGACTCGAGCGGCGCTCCTCGCCCGTGAGTGAAAGGGGTTTGGTTGTTGGGATAGTTTATTGTCCGTGACGCCACCCACGGTTCTGGTGATTGTATGGACACCACCGCTGCTCTGTATGGGGATCCCGGGAGCGGTGACAGGGAGCAGCAAAGTTGTTAGTTCTCCCCTCCGTGGGTAGGGGGTGGTTGTCCTGGGGCCCAGTGATGAGGTGGGGGATGCTGGATGGCAGGGCCGGTGCAGGGCTTGGTGGGGTGCAGGGACGCGGGGGCAGCGCTGTGCCTCACGGCACTGTGGTACTCACTCAGCCTGAGACGGTGACACAGTTCTCGGTAAAACACACGGCTGGAAAGACGGTTCCCACGGACGGCTGCTGTTGCTTTTCCCCGGTAGTTGACAGTGACGGTCTCCGTCCCTGCACCTAATGAAATGTTGGTAGCGATGGGTTCCCACCGGTAACCCGCTCCCCGGCTTGGATATGTGCCGGAGGAGCCCCTCTTTGCCCGCAGGCGCTGGCCCTGAGAAACTGGTGCCTTGGCGGTGGCGGTGTCTCTCTCTAACGGTTGGACTGTTGCCTTCAATCAGGACTTGGTTGTTGAGAGACCCAGAGGTCCCCTTCACTGACGGATTTGGCAAATTCACGGCGACTCCTAGCCTTGCCGGGATCCGAAAGGTCCCTGCCAATGGTCCTGGCTTCTCTTCGTATACCGCTCCGGTACCGCCGGGCCCCCACCCGTCCACGGTCCTTTCGGCAACCTCTGAGTAGCCTCTCCTGCAGACAGTCACCGCTGTCTGCTGACCTTGCTGTTCTTAGTCCGGGGCACACACCCGGACCAACTTCAGGCTTTCTCAACTGTCACTTTCTCTTCCACTTTTACTACTCTCTCTAGCTCCTCTACCACTTCACTTCACTTCCCTAGCTTAACTGCTGGTTTTCCCGCCTCCAGGGCTGTGAACTCCTCGGTGGGCAGAGCCAACCGCCTGGCCCACCCCCTGGTGTGGACATCAGCCCCTGGAGGAAGGCAACAAGGATTTTGTGTAGCTTTGGTGTACCTATCCGGGGTGTAGGGTGTGGTGGTGTCATGACCTGTGATCCCTAGCTTGCCCAGGGCGTCACATTCCCCCTTAGCAAAATGCAGACCGTCCGCGGGCTGCCCGTCCAACACCGGTTTTATTTTTCTGAAAAGATAAAAAACACAAGACAAGTATAATAACTTCATCCCACAACGGGAGGCACTTTTCTTAAACGTTACGGAACGTTAAAACGGTTTCTGCTGCCGCTCTCTCCCACCCAAGTAACCTGGCCCTGATGCTGCCCCTAAAACCCAGGCAGCACCCCTTGACCCTAGTCCTGAACCAGTTACCCGAGCGGGATCTGTCCTTCCCCTCCAGAGGGTAGCCACCGGTTCCTGCGGTGGCTGGGCCCCAGCCTGCTCCACTGCGGGGCCTCCCTCCAACCTGCCTCTCCGGAGGCGGTAACGGTGCTGCAGCACAACATTTTTATTTACAAGCCACTAATGTTTGTGGTTGCCCTGCAAGTTCTCGGGCCTGTTCATAGAGAATTCCCTATGCAACTTTTGAAGGGTCCCTACGGGGACAACGGTGCCGGCAACGGCCGGTTCCAATCACGGTTGACAATCAGCTGAGACTTCGGTAATTATTTTCATTTTTATCTTTCAACACTTTTCAAAACTTTTGAACAAACACAGGTGGTCCCAACGGGGACTGTGCAACGGTGCTCCGCTGCCTTTACTGTGCACTTTCGTCCTCCTCACCCGACTCTGGGTGGAAGAACACAGGCACCAGCCCCTCCAGTGCATAGCAAGCACGGCGAGGAAGGGCCACCCGATACCCGTTATTTCCACTTCGGGGGATATATGTGGCCTCCATGCCATGCAGGGCGACGACTCCCTCATCCTCTTCCGAAACGGGCTCAGTATCAGGCCTGGAATCACTATCGTCCGTCCCTGCGTCAGGCGTGTTGCCGCCAGCTGCCGCAGCTTCCAGGCTAGCCACTCTCTTCACCACTGTCACGGAGGGGTATACGCCCAACGGGCCAGGCGCAGTGTGGTGCACGGGCAAGGAGGACGGAGGTGGCATGGGGGCCAGGGGTAGACCGGGTCCCTCAGCCGCAGCGGCCGGTCCCTCGGGGACACAGGGGCCTGGGTCACTCACCAGCTCCTCCATCATGGCCTCCATTCCATACACTCGTGCAACTGCAGCTGCATCCTCCACCTCCGCGGTCCACTGTTCCATCAGCCTGTAGATCTGGTTCCGGTAGTGTCGGCAGATCCCTGCCGTTCGGGCCCTCAGCCATGCCGCTGTCCTGGGCACCGGCTCGGTAGCCTCCGCGTAAGTAGGGGGAACAGACATCTTTCTGCAAGGCTCAGCAAATTGCAGGGTCCCAGCGTCCTTGCTTTTATAGCCATGGCTACATGCACCCAGTCGCCATTTCGTCCCCCTTAGCCTCTTTTCGGCCCCTCCTCTATCGGGGCGAGGTTTTGGCCTTCGCCCCTCTGCTACTCGAGAAGACGCTCGAGCGGGAACTCTTCGCGCCAAAGATGGCGGCTTCTGAAATTTTCCGGCCGGACACCTCCAGCGGTCACAAGGCGCTCCTCTACCCAACGGCAGAGCAGTAAGATCCTGTTCGTGACGTCAAGATGTCGCGGGCAGAGGAGGGGACGCTGCGCTCTCCCACTGCTCGGGTCCGGCTGCCGCTGCTGCTGCTGCTCGGTGGCTCGAGCGATGGGCCGGATCCCGGGGACTCGAGCGGCGCTCCTCGCCCGTCAGTGAAAGGGGTTTGGTTGTTGGGATAGTTTATTGTCCGTGACGCCACCCACGGTTATGGCGATTGTATGGACACCACCGCTGCTCTGTATGGGGATCCCGGGAGCGGTGACAGGGAGCAGCAAAGTTGTTAGTTCTCCCCTCCGTGGGTAGGGGGTGGTTGTCCCGGGGCCCAGTGATGAGGTGGGGGATGCTGGATGGCAGGGCCGGTGCAGGGCTTGGTGGGGTGCAGGGCCGCGGGGGCAGCGCTGTGCCTCACGGCACTGTGGTACTCACTCAGCCTGAGACGGTGACACAGTTCTCAGTAAAACACACGGCTGGAAAGACGGTTCCCACGGACGGCTGCTGTTGCTTTTCCCCGGTAGTTGACGGTGACGGTCTCCGTCCCTGCACCTAATGAAATGTTGGTAGCGATGGGTTCCCACCGGTAACCCGCTCCCCGGCTTGGATATGTGCCGGAGGAGCCCCTCTTTACCCGCAGACGCTGGCCCTGAGAAACTGGTGCCTTAGCGGTGGCGGTGTCTCTCTCTAATGGTTGGACTGTTGCCTTCAATCAGGACTTGGTTGTTGGGAGACCCAGAGGTCCCCTTCACTGACGGATTTGGCAAATTCACGGCGACTCCTAGCCTTGCCGGGATCCAAAAGGCCCCTGCCAATGGTGCTGGCTTCTCTTCGTATACCGCTCCGGTACCGCCGGGCCACCACCCGTCCACGGTCCTTTCGGCAACCTCCGAGTAGCCTCTCCTGCAGACAGTCACCGCCGTCTGCTGACCTTGCTGTTCTTAGTCCGGGGCACACACCCGGACCAACTTCAGGCTTTCTCAACTGTCACTTTCTCTTCCACTTTTACTCCTCTCTCTAGCTCCTCTACCACTTCACTTCACTTCCCTAGCTTAACTGCTGGTTTTCCCGCCTCCAGGGCTGTGAAATCCTCGGTGGGCGGAGCCAACCACCTGGCCCACCCCCTGGTGTGGACATCAGCCCCTGGAGGAAGGCAACAAGGATTTTGTGTAGCTTTGGTGTACCTATCTGGGGTGTAGGGTGTGGTGGTGTCATGACCTGTGATCCCTGGCTTGCCCAGGGCGTCACATTCCCCCTTAGCAAAATGCAGACCGTCCGCGGGCTGCCCGTCCAACACCGGTTTTATTTTTCTGAAAAGATAAAAAACACAAGACAAGTATAATAACTTCATCCCACAACGGGAGGCACTTTTCTTAAACGTTACGGAACGTTAAAACGGTTGCTGCTGCCGCTCTCTCCCACCCAAGTAACCTGGCCCTGATGCTGCCCCTAAAACCCAGGCAGCACCCCTTGACCCCAGTCCTGAACCAGTTACCCGAACGGGATCTGTCCTTCCCCTCCAGAGGGTAGCCACCGGTTCCTGTGGTGGCTGGGCCCCAGCCTGCTCCACTGCGGGCCCTCCCTCCAACCTACCTCTCCGGAGGCGGTAACGGTGCTGCAGCACAACATTTTTATTTACAAGCCACTAATGTTTGTGGTTGCCCTGCAAGTTCTCGGGCCTGTTCATAGAGAGTTCCCTATGCAACTTTTGAAGCGTCCCTACGGGGACAACGGTGCCGGCAACGGCCGGTTCCAATCACGGTTAACAATCAGCTGAGACTTCGGTAATTATTTTCATTTTTATCTTTCAACACTTTTCAAAACTTTTGAACAAACACAGGTGGTCCCAACGGGGACTGTGCACCGGTGCTCCGCTGCCTTTACTGTGCACTTTCGTCCTCCTCACCCGACTCTGGGTGGAAGAACACAGGCACCAGCCCCTCCAGTGCATAGCAAGCACGGCGAGGAAGGGCCGCCCGATACCCGTTATTTCCACTTTGAGGGATATATGTGGCCTCCATGCCATGCAGGGCGACGACTGCCTCATCCTCTTCCGAAACGGGCTCGGTATCAGGCCTGGAATCACTATCGTCCGTCCCTGCGTCAGGCGTGTTGCCGCCAGCTGCCGCAGCTTCCAGGCTAGCCACTCTCTCCACCACTGTCATGGAGGGGAATACGCCCGACGGGCCAGGTGCAGTGCGGTGCACGGGCAAGGAGGACGGAGGTGGCATGGGGGCCAAAGGGTAGACCGGGTCCCTCAGCCGCAGCGGCCGGTCCCTCGGGGACACAGGGGCATGGGTCACTCACCAGCTCCTCCATCATGGCCTCCATTCCATACATTCATGCAACTGCAGCTGCATCCTCCACCTCCGCGGTCCACTGTTCCATCAGCCTGTAGATCTGGTTCCGGTAGTGTCAGCAGATCCCTGCCGTTCGAGCCCTCAGCCATGCCGCTGTCCTGGGCACCGGCTCGGTAGCCTCCGCGTAAGTAGGGGGAACAGACATCTTTCTGCAAGGCTCAGCAAATTGCAGGGTCCCAGCGTCCTTGCTTTTATAGCCATGGCTACATGCACCCAGTCGCCATTTCGTCCCCCTTAGCCTCTTTCCGTCCCCTCCTCTATCGTGGCGGGGTTTTGGCCTTCGCGCCTCTGCTACTCGAGAAGACGCTCGAGCGGGAACTCTTCGCGCCAAAGATGGCGGCTTCTGAAATTTTCCGGCCGGACACCTCTGGCGGTCACAAGGCGCACCTCTACCCAACGGCAGAGCGGTAAGATCCTGTTCGTGACGCCAAGTTGTCGCGGGCGGAGGAGGGGACGCTGCGCTCTCCCACTGCTCGGGTCCGGCTGCCGCTGCTGCTGCGGCCTGCTGCTGCTCGGTGGCTCGAGCGATGGGCCGGATCCCGGGGACTCGAGCGGCGCTCCTCGTCCGTGAGTGAAAGGGGTTTGGTTGTTGGGATAGTTTATTGTCCGTGACGCCACCCACGGTTGTGGTGATTGTATGGACACCACCGCTGCTCTGTATGGGGATCCCGGGAGCGGTGACAGGGAGCAGCAAAGTTGTTAGTTCTCCCCTCCGTGGGTAGAGGGTGGTTGTCCCAGGGCCCAGTGATGAGGTGGGGGATGCTGGATGGCAGGGCCGGTGCAGGGCTTGGTGGGGTGCAGGGACGCGGGGGCAGCGCTGTGCCTCACGGCACTGTGGTACTCACTCAGCCTGAGACGGTGACACAGTTCTCGGTAAAACACACGGCTGGAAAGACGGTTCCCACGGACGGCTGCTGTTGCTTTTCCCCGGTAGTTGATGGTGACGCTCTCCGTCCCTGCACCTAATGAAATGTTGGTAGCGATGAGTTCCCACCGGTAACCCGCTCCCCGGCTTGGATATGTGCCGGAGGAGCCCCTCTTTGCCCGCAGGCGCTGGCCCTGAGAAACTGGTGCCTTGGCGGTGGCGGTGTCTCTCTCTAACGGTTGGACTGTTGCCTTCAATCAGGACTTGGTTGTTGGGAGACCCAGAGGTCCCCTTCACTGACGGATTTGGCAAATTCACGGCGACTCCTAGCCTTGCCGGGATCCGAAAGGCCCCTGCCAATGGTGCTGGCTTCTCTTCGTATACCGCTCCGGTACCGCCGGGCCACCACCCGTCCACGGTCCTTTCGGCAACCTCCGAGTAGCCTCTCCTGCAGACAGTCACCTCCGTCTGCTGACCTCGCTGTTCTTAGTCCGGGGCACACACCCGGACCAACTTCAGGCTTTCTCAACTGTCACTTTCTCTTCCACTTTTACTCCTCTCTCTAGCTCCTCTACCACTTCACTTCACTTCCCTAGCTTAGCTGCTGGTTTTCCCGCCTCCAGGGCTGTGAACTCCTCGGTGGGCAGAGCCAACCGCCTGGCCCACCCCCTGGTGTGGACATCAGCCCCTGGAGGAAGGCAACAAGGATTTTGTGTAAGCTTTGGTGTACCTATCCGGGGTGTAGGGTGTGGTGGTGTCATGACCTGTGACCCCTGGCTTGCCCAGGGCGTCACATTAACATATTTAGAAATGAAAAACTGGTACCACAATTGTGAAAAAGTGTACAAAAATTTTATTACAAATATACAAGAATTTTAGTCACATGTGGTAAACCATAAGAATTGTACAGACATAGTAAAAACCAGATCTATAGCAGACCAGAGCAGGAAAAAGAGGTCCCACGATAGGGAGACAGGCTACCCCGAACAACAATGGGGGAGTGTTGCTTAAATACGAGTAAAACACAATAAATATATCACATTAACCAAAGTATGGTATAAATTCCCTGGATCAATAGAACACAAGTAGTGGTACACTAACAAAACCCACAAAAGGTATGATCAAAAACAGGGCCAGTATAGAAACATTAGCACCACCGTCAAAGCACACGCGAAACACGTGTCGGGACCGGTCCCATGTGTAAGGCTGACAAACTGCCCTTAGGGGGGTTACACTCACCATGGGTATGTCTGCAGGTGCCACTCTACCACCACTGTTTTATTATGTGTGTTGTTGTTACTATACATATATACACTCTTGGTGGTGCTAATGTTTCTATACTGGCCCTGTTTTTGATCATACCTTTTGTGGATTTTGTTAGTGTACCACTACTTGTGTTCTATTGATCCAGGGAATTTATACCATACTTTGGTTAATGTGATATATTTATTGTGTTTTCCTGGTATTTAAGCAACAGTCCCCCATTGTTGTTCAGGGTAGCCTGTCTCCCTATCGTGGGACCTCTTTCTCCTCCTCTGGTCTCCTATAGATCTGGTTTTTACTATGTCTGTACAATTCTTATCGTTTACCACATGTGACTAAAATTCTTGTATTTTTGTAATAAAATTTGTACACTTTTTCACAATTGTGGTACCAGTTTTTCATTTCTAAACATGTTAACACCCCTTCTTCTATTTTTGATTACATGTATGCTATATCTGTGCTGCCACTGCAGCCAATCAACAAAGACCAGATCTGCGGCAAGAGGCAACATATCATGGTAGGTCTCTTACTGGATTTTGCCTGTAAAATAAGTGAAAAAGTGAAAAAAAAACTGCAAAAAAAAATGAATTAGTGAACAGCAATGTAACAATGACTAGTACATAAGTTCACTCTTCTGAAACTTTTAACTGCTTTAGTTTTTCAAAGATAAAACATGGTTAAAAGAAGTCAGCAGTCCATTTTTGTTGCATCTTCAGCTCAAAAGAATCTGACAATTAACACGCACAATAATAAAGAAAGAAAGATACTTGTAAAGACGACTAAAAATACACTTTAGGATGAACACCTCAGTCATGTTCTTGAAGATTTTTTGTATAGCAAAAATACGCATGCCAAAGAAGCTCAGTTTTACTTTTTGTCTGGAGTAATAATCTTTTATAAAGGACAACCCCTTAAATGATATAAACCCTCAGGATCACTTTGGTGTTCAGGTTTTTTTTTGTATTGTTACTCATATAGGAAGAGAAAAATTGAACTCCTAAAACTCGGGAAAAAAAGTATGCAGCATGTTGCTCCTATTATTTCAGTGACTATGATGAAACTTACTACTGAGCCGCCTAACAAATTACAGTAGACAAAAAACTGACGGCACTCAAAAAAGTGCAATGTTAGGCCTAAAACACACTTCCGCAAAAAAAACGTACGTGTCCGTGTTCCGTTTTTTTGGGGCGTTTCTCCGGTACGTATGGCATCCGTGTGATGGCGTATGCAAGCCGTGTGTACGTGTAAAATGTCCGTGTTTGTGCGTAAAATGCCCGTGTATGTGTACGAGGAATGTCCGTGTGGAATGTCCGTTTGTGTGTTGCACAATGTCGTTGATACATGTCGGCTGACAGCAGACAGAGTTGCGCGATGAGATTGAACTCGGGTGAACTTCACCCGACTTCATTGTCATGCTGCGGCTCTTTCTGTGTGCTGCGTACTGATTAGCGGTCACCTGTGAAGGATTCACCAGTGACCGCTAATCCCCCGAGTGACTGAAGTTAGCAGCCCTCTCTCATACTTACCGCTCCCCGATCACCAGCGCGGCGAGGAACAGCTGTGCAGAGAATACGCGGCAACAATTACTTTGAAAATGCCGGGGAGATGCCTGACATTATTATTCTAGGACTTATTCGCAGCTATGGGCTGCCAAAAACTCCTTATTACCCCGATTTGCCAACGCACCAGGGCAAATCGGGAAGAGCCAGGTACAGTCCCAGAACTGTCGCATATAATGTATGCGGCAATTCTGGGCGGCTGCTGACTGATATTGTTAGTCTGGGGGGCTCCCCATAACGTGGGGCTCCCCATCCTGAGAATACCAGTCTTCAGCTGTATGGCTTTATCTGGCTGGTATTAAAATGGGGGGGGACCGCACGCCATTTTTTTAAATTATTTATTTATTTATTTTACTGCACAGTATAGACACGCCCACCGGCTGCTGTGATTGGGTGCAGTGAGACAGCTGTCACTCAGCGTGGGGGGCGTGTCTGACTGCAACCAATCATAGGCGCCGGTGGGTGGGGAAAGCAGGGAATACGAGATTGATTAATGAGCGGCCGGCATTTTCAAAGTAATTGTTGCCGCGTATTCTTTGCACAGCTGTTCCTCGCCGCGCTGGTGATCGGGGAGCGGTATGAGCCGGGGGAAGAAAAAAACCGAGCGCCAATGTAAGTATGACTGAGAACAGCAGAAAAAAAGGTAAGTATACTGAATTTAATTTAAAAAAAAAAATAAGATCGCTAGTGTAAAAACGCACACGCACGAAACGTGCTGAACACGGACATACTCCGTGTGCGGTCCGTGCAGGCACGGACCCATAGACTTTAGCGGGTCCGTGCCTGCATGATGCCGGCCAAAAACGGACATGTTGTCCGTGTAGAAAGGGGCACACACGTACTTATCACACGGACACACGTTCCGTGTGATTTTACGTTTGTGTGCCATCTACCATAGAACAACATGGGTCTCCGTGTGTACGTGTCTCCGGTACGTGCAAATACGTACCGCACACGTACAAATTAAATGGATGTGTGTTGCGGTCTTAACAAGTACATAACTGAACATTACAAAAAATGACAAACAAGGAGATAGTTGCACTCTGAAATGCTAAAACATTGTCTCCTTTTCTGAGCCTCCTAACAAATACTAGATCAGCACGAACCTACCCTGAGCACTGAATTTTAAAGTGGGAACCTAGAGTCAGTTTTTCTGGTGGGCCTTAAGGGTGCTTTAAACGCTGCGACATCGCTACCGATATATCGTCGGAGTCACATCGTTAGTGACGCACATCCGGCGTTGGTAGCAACATCGCAGCATGTGACACAAATGAGCGACGATCAGCGAGCACAAAAACGTGAAAAATCGTCGCTCGTTGACACGTTGTTCATTTCCTTAATATCGCTGCTGCCACAGGTACGATGTTTTTCGTCATTCCTGCGGCATCACACATCGCTATGTGTGACACTGCAGGAACGACGAACATCTCCTTACCTGTGTCCATCAGCAATGTGGAAGGAAGAGGGTAAGCGGGATGTTACGTCCCGCTCATCTCCGCCCCTCCGCTTCTATTGGCCGGCCGCTTAGTGATGCCGTAGTGACATTGCTATGACGCCGAATGCACCTCCCCCTTGAGGGAGGGATTGTTCGGCGGTCACAGCGACATTGCTGACAAGGTATGTGCGTGTGACGCTGCCATAGTGATAATGTTCGCTATGGCAGCGATCACCAAATGTCGCACATACGGGGGCGGGTGCTATCGCGCACGACATCGCTAGCTATAGCTAGCGATGTCGTAGCGTGTAAAGCGGCCTTTAGGCACCCCAGTCCGATACTGCTTGGGACAAGCTAGCAACACAATGTGTAGCAGTGTCCAAGAACCTTCACCAGTAGGAGCCAAATTTTTTAGCTTGGGGACCTGATCTATAATAATTGTATAATAAATGGTTTGTAAAAATCAAGCTTATTCATCATGGCTGTCATCATTTCACTGTTGGCTACAAGTTCAAATGTATGGACATCCATGGGAAACATGGACATTGTGGATCCCCAAAAGCTGGGGGGGTTCTTAAATATTTTTTCCATGTTTTCCTTTACAAAAATATGCCGTTAAGAATTCCAGCTGCTTGCAATCACTATGAGGGGATCAATGTGAGATGTATGAATCCATCTTCAAAAACTTCCCAGGTTCCAACTGCAGGCTATCAGAATGTTATAATCTAAAAGGGTTTTGGTATATTAGGCATTTATTACATATGCACAGCACCTCTAGAATTACCACTTATCTAGATTTCTTAACTTTCATAGTAGTAAATAGTAATAGAGAGAGTATAAATACCTATGAAACTATGAAACCTCCCTTCATTCTCAGTCAGAATGTACCAGGCAGGGCTGAGGTGGCTCCCAGAGGTGGGTCCTGCATCTATCGCACATATTTAGCATATACTTGCATATGTTGCATACATACTATTAAAGAGTAAACTGGACATACAGTAAAAAGTTTGAGTATTGTATATAAAAACATACACCCCTTGGACAAATGTTTTTAACACACCTACACATTACTCCTGTTGGATATTTGATGACATCCTACTTTAAACCGACTTGTCATACTTTGGCATTGGTCACCATTTTGCAGATAAAATAGCTTACACTATCTGTTAAAGTTTACTACAAGATTTTGGAGTATTTCTGTTGAAATTGGAGAAAATTCATCCAGAAAATCTATAACGTCAGACACTGATGTGGGAGGAAAGAGCCTGTCTGGCAATCCCTGTTCCAGTTCATCTTAAAGGTGTTTAGTGGGGTTAAGGTAAAGTCTCTGTTTGGCCAGTCTTTTCTCACAAAACTCCCTCAACCATGTCTTTATGGACATTGTATTGTGTACTGGGGCACAGAAATGCTGAAAAAGAATCAGGGTTTCCCAAAACGGTTCCCATAAAGCTGGAATCTATAATTGTCCAAAATGTCTTGGTATGCTCAAGTATTTGGATTTCTCTTAACTAGAACTAAGAGCTATGGCCAATGACTATAAAGAAACCCATAGCATTATTCATCATCTTTCAAATTTTACACATCGACCAAACATTACAGTTGACACAAAGTAGTCAACCATATAGCATTCTTCTGGTATTTGCCAAGCCCAGATTTGTCCGCCAGACTACCAAATAGACAAACATGATTTGTCACTCTACAACACTTGTTTTCTCTGCTACAGAGTCCGACCAATAGTGGTGAGTGTTTCATCACTCTGTGATATAGTTGGTATTGTGCTTGGTGATGTAAGGGCGGCATCACACGCTATGATATATCGGGGAATATGTCGTCGGGGTCACGGATTCCGTGACGCACATCCGGCATCCTTAGAGATATTGTAGCATGTGACAGCTACGAACAACTGTGAACGAACAAAAATACCTTATCGTTGCTCGTTGACACGTCGTTCATTTTCATAAAGTCTTTCCTCCCTCTGCACGCCGGTTGTTCATCGTACCCGAGGCAACACACATCGCTACGTGTGACACCCCGGGAACGACGAACACAGCTTACCTGCATCCCGCCGGCAATGCGGAAGAAAGGAGGTGGGTGGGATGTTACATCCTGCTCATCTCCGCCCCTCTGCTTCTATTGGGCGAGCTCTGTGTGACATCACTGTCACACCGAACGTCCCTTCCCCTTCAGGAAGAGGATGTTCGCCGCCCACAGCGAGGTCATTTGGAAGGTAAGTACGTGTGACGGGGGTAAATGACTTTGTGCGACACGGGCAACAAATTGCCAGTGACGCACAAACGACAGGGGCGAGTGTGATCGCTAATGCGATCGCATGATATATCGTCCCGTGTAACACCGGCCTAAAGCTCACATGCAGCCGATTGGCCATGGAAGTCCAAGGCTTAAAGCTCTTTACACAAGGTTTTTGTGCTTTTTTTAATGGTAGAGACATCTAGAACTGTATATTGAGTCTTTGAGATGGCAGTGTTGGTGATTTTTATGCAAAATGCACCTCGGCACTCTGCGTCCCAGCTCTGCAACTGAGTTGATGTGGCTCCTAAATGCTTCCACTTATTAATAATACCACTCAGTTGATGGTGGAATATTTGGTAGGAAAGACATTGCACGTACTGCAATGACATCCTATTACAGTAATATGCTTAAATTCTCGAATGCAGGGAGCTCTTGTTCAAGATTTATTCTTTCATAAAACTTTGCAAAGTAAGGCGGCATGGCTAAATACCTGGCTTTTGTACACTTGTAGTAATGGCGTGAAAATCTGTTGATTAAGAAGAGTATCACAATTCTTTTGTCCATATAGTTTACATTATAATAAAAATAATTAGTACAGAATTATGTACCTATAATAATGAAAAAATAATAGCTAATGGATAGCTAAAAATTGATATCATATAATGATTACAGTCACAGTGTATCCACTCTCTTACTTTGATAAGGCATTGTGCACGGCTGTTCTATTCTCCCTTCTTACCTGGCCACAAGTTCACTTTAATTGAAAGCAAAAGACTTTTTTTGAAATAAGGACTTTTTTTCTAATAAAATCACTTGTCTGGACCCTCCACATGCCTCCCTCTCTTTCCCTTTTCTGTTTGGTTTGGTGGATAACAGTTATGTATTTTTATATTTCTATTACTATAGTTCCTTAGAGCAGTTTTAAAGGTTAATAATTTGTGATGGGTACTAAAATCGCTAAAATGCTCCAGTGCTCATTACTCAAGCAATTTGGAGCAATTTGTAACTCTCGAGTGCTCGTGAGCAACCAGCATAATGGAAGTCAATGAGAAACACGAACATTTTTTTGGCAGACCCACTCTGGAGGTCTGGAGAGAGAGAGAGAGGGGAAAAGGGAGAGAGAAAAAAAGCTGGAGTTCTTCAGCTCTTCAACTCTAAAAGAGTCCAGGTGAGCGAGGAGTCCCTGCACTCAGGTGTGAAAATTCCCAGTTTCTGTGCTGTGGCTACAACCATTGAAAGAAGCCGCAATATTATCATACCTCTGAAATATTCTGTGCTGCTAGAAGACAATTCTTTTTCCACTGTGTAACTCTCAGCCTGTGACCAGCCACAAGATTATCATTACCCTTAAATACTCTGTGCTGCAAGAGAAACCTGCTTTTTCCAGCTTTTGGCCTAGTACAACATCTCAACATTCATTTCCTGAAATACTCTGAGCTGCTGAAAGACAATTGTCCTTCCAGTGTGAAAGAGAGTTATGTCACACAAAATCGTTAAAGGGAACTTGTCACCAGTGGGCTCTTATATACAGCATTCTAACATGCTGTCTGTGACGACATGGACACCCAATGCCTCTCATGGGTTAAAGTTTCTTAAAATTCAGCCAGACAGGATGATAGATTGTTTATAGACGGGGAATAAGTCCCTCATTGTTTTTACAAGACTCTTGTTGACTCATGTAATTGTGTTGGCCACTGAAAGCCAGATGTATTGTTTCTCCAAACTCTTCCAGTAATTTCGACTCCGGCTGCCAGGATTGTATCATCATACCAGGACTACCTAAGGAGGACACTTAGGTTGGGACAATCCGGTCACCTGGCTACAGACTTTGCAGACCTCACACAGCTTCCTAAATCTGGCACTATTCCTATCTCGGTGGGTGCCCGCCGAAAGCGGGGTGCTGCTGGATTGGAGTAAGCGGCCCTTGGAAGCTCTGAGGCAAGGACATTCTAAATCCCTGGTGAGCCAGCAGAAGGGTGAGACTCTGTTGCCTGTTACATTTGTGTGTTTTGCTGGTTATGTGTTATGTGCCGTTAATATTTTGGGGATCCAATAAAGTCTAATTATTGTGGTTCCCTCACCCTGTGTTGTCTGAGTAGTGTTATGCCCACGGTTAAGGAGGCCGGCGTTCAGTTGGGATGAGCCCAGAGCCACGCTGTCTTTCTAAAGGCGGCAGGTTTTAGTGGACGAGAGCACCCACTGAGCCCCGTGTCTCCACAATTGGTGGCAGCGGTGGGATACTACTCAGCCTGGTTTACCCAGGGGAGCTGCAGCGGACTGGTGTTCGTGGACACCGTCCAGGGCTCAACAACCAGGGAGGCACATAAGCATACCCAGCAGGCCATAGGGGAGGCATTCAGGTTTCGGACGCTGCCATGTCCAACCCCACCAGCTCAGCCATGGGACGAGGACCAGAGAGGAGTTACGACCGCAGCAGTAAATGGATGCTACAGGATCTGTGCCAGAGGTGAAAGATTATCTACTGGAACGCTGAGACTTGGTCGGACTTGATCCAGAAATTAGTCCGTTGGGATGAGCAGAATGATGCAGAGGACGATGAGGATCCTGCCGATATTGACCCAGAGGATTTACACTATGTGCCACATCATGGATCTAGTGACAATCGGGAATCAACTTTGTCCAAAATGGCCCAAGCCAGAGCGTTGTTGGATGCATTGGGGCCTAGATCCTCAAGAGAAGAGAGGGCTTGGGTTCTGGAATATGTTTATGGGATTCCAGCTGCCGTACTGCTAGCACCAGCCGCTCGAGAAGGATGGTCCCGCTACCCAGCAGAAGCTGCACCAAAACAAAGGACTACAAACAGGGCCGGTGACTTACCCAATCTATGGCGCTGTTATACATGTGGGCGCCATGGACATATAGATAAAGATTGTCTCCAAAACCGAGGCTGCATGCTTGGAGCCCGTCTGCCACTCCAACCAGTCAACATATGCCAAGATGAACCAACGAGACCTGAGGAATGCTACTCCCAAGGAACACCAATAGCTGAGGAAGTGGTTTATCCAGTCCACACCCTACGGCAGGCTGGACACCGTACACCAGCCAACCTCCATCCCCACATCCAGACGGTCAAGGGCGGTGATATACAGGCTCAGGGATTTCAAGACATTGGATCTTCCATCACTCTGGTAAGCCCAGTTATTGTTTCCCCAGAAGACCATTTTTCAGATTCCCAATTACCCATCTCCCTGGCTGAGGGCCAGCACTCGGACATCCCTCTGACATGTGTGCAGTTGGACCTAAGGACCGACCAGGGAGAGGTCGAGGTGGAGCTTGTGGATAGCCTCACTACACCTGGTATTTTGGGGACCAACCAGGAAGTGATCGATGTGGGGATTGTGAACAGCCTCCCCATACTGGTCATTGTGGAGAATGACCAGAGCAAGGGTGATGTGGAGCTTATGAACAGCATCCCCACCCCTGGTATTTTGGGAACTAACCAGGAAGTGAACGATGTGGGACTTGTGAACAGTCTCCCTATACCTGTCATTGTGGAGACTGACCAGAGCAAGGCTGATGTGGAGCTTATGGATACTCCGTCCCCACACCAGTTACTTTGGAGTCTGACCAGGAAGAGGTCCATATGGAGTTTATAGACAGCCTCCCCGCACCTGTTGTTTCGGGGACTAGCCAGGAGTAAGTTGAAGCGGGGTTCATAGATGTCCCCACCAAGCCTGTTGTTTCGGATACCACTCAGAGGGAAGTGAAAGTGGGGCTTGGGGATTACCTGCTCACACCAGTCATTTTGGAGAATAACCTAGGACAAGGACTATCCAGTCAGTTTGAAGCAGCCATCACCCACTTCCAAGCCAAGCAGGACCCTGATGTGGATCTTTCTAACATCTTTTCCAAGGATAATTCACATTCCCAGTCTCCATCATCCACTTCTGAGACAAGAACCGTGAGTAAGCCTAACCAGACTGTGATTATTGACTGGGGGAAGATTGATAGTAAGAAATGTATGCAAGCCAAACTCATGGACCCCACCTTAGTGCTTGTCCGCAATATGGCTGCTCAACTTGGGGGAGGTAATCAGGGGAAGGTGTATAGATGCAAGCCTCTGTTGCTGACCTCACCATTAAAAAGGACAAAGCCGTCAAGAGGAGAAGGATGATTGGAAGCCTATCATGTCTGGCTAATATTAAGAAGGGGGAGGAATGTGACGACATGGACACCCAATGCCTCTCATGGGTTAAAGTTTCTTAAAATTCAGCCAGACAGGATGATAGATTGTTTATAGACTGGGGATAAGTCCCTCATTGTTTTTACAAGACTCTTGTTGACTCATGTAATTGTGTTGGCCACTGAAAGCCAGACGTATTGTTTCTCCAAACTCTTCCAGTAATCATTGTATTGTAGTTGTGTATTGCTAATGTAATTACCTTAGTAGCCATTGTCTAGTCGGTGACTTCCAGACTACATGTATACCATCAGTCTTTCTGTAGACACCACTTAAATGAACATTATCCATGCAGCTTGAAATTCATCCAATGGGAGAAGCAATCTTGTCCAACCAATCCGATGAGGACGCAGTCTATCCAAGTGGATGGCTGTGGCTATAAAAAAGACTTCTTTAAGCCACCAGGTGGTTGATGGATGCTGATGGATCCAGTCTAAGCTCTTAGGAGCTGATTAGAGGATCAGGATATCTTATGGCTTCAATCTAGGGACTCCTGTTCCGGTTGGAGACAATATCCACAGCCTAGGGATTTCGACTCCGGCTGCCAGGATTGTATCATCATACCAGGACTACCTAAGGAGGACACTCAGGTTGGGACAGTTCAGTCACCTGTTACAGACTTTGCAGACCTCAGCCAGCTTCTTAAATCTAGTTTTATTCCAGTCATGGTGGGTGCCCACCAAAAGCGGGGTGCTGCTGGATTGGAGTAATTAGCCCTGGAACATCTGAGGCATAGACATTGTAAATCCTTGGTGAGCCAGCGGAAGGGTGAAACCCTGTTGCCTGTTATATTTGTGTGTTTTGCTGGTTATGTGTTATGTGCCGTTAACTGTTTGGGGATCCAATAAAGTCTAATTATTGTGGTTCCCTCACCCTGTGTTGTCTGAGTAGTGTTACGCCCATGGTTAAGGGGTCGGCGTTCAGTCGGGATGAGCCCTGAGCCACGCTGTCTTTCTAAAGGCGGCGGGTTTTAGTGGACGAGAGCACCCACTGAGCCCCGTGTCTCCACACTGTCCATACGAGCCCAGACCGCTGTGTAGAATATAAAAATCACTTTATAATACTCACCTAAAGGACAGTGAGGTGCAGACTGGTCGGATGAGTGTCTCCGTTCTCCAGTACCGGCACCTCCTCTTTCTGCCATATTTGTCCCCATTCTTCTGAAGCCTGAGTACATGACGCATCCTACATCATCCCCACTAGCCGGCCTTGAAGTCCTGCGCAGGCGCACTTTGATCTGCCCTGAGCAAAGCAGATCAAAGTATTGCAGTGCACCGGTACTTGAGAATGGACACATGCATCTGACCAGGCTGCACCGTGTCACCCTCTAGGTGAGTATTATAAAGTGATTTTTACGTTCTACACAGCGGCCTGCGCTCTTATATACAGAATGTTAGAATGCTATATATAAGAGCCCACTGGTGGTTGCTACAGCTTATAGTCGCCAAATCTGCTGACAGGTCCCCTTTAATAAATAACATTTTCCACAAGTCTGCTTTACATCAGCACAAATTTTTAAACATTTTTTTTTGTTAGGAAGTTAGAAAGGTTTAAAGATTATCAGCAATTTCTCATTTTTCCAACAAAACCATTTTGTTTAGGGACCACATCACATTTGAAGTGACTTTCAAAGGCCTATATGAACGAAAATACCCCCAAAAGAAACCTTTCAAAAAACTGCACCCCTCAAACTACTCAAAACCACATCAAAGAAGTTGATTACACCTTCAGGTGCTTAACATGAACTAAAACAATGTTGAAGGAAAAAATGAAAATGTTACTTTTTCGCACTAAAATGTGACTTTAACCCCAATTTTTGCATTTCTCAAAGGTAACAGGAGAAAATGCACCATATGGTTTGTTGTACAATTTCTCCTGAGTATGCTGATACCCCATATATGGTGGAAAACTGCTGTTTGGGTGCACGGCAGGTCTCAGAAGGGAAGGAGTGCCAATTATGTTTTGGAAAGCAAAATTGGCTGGAATCATTAGTGGGCACCTTGTTGTGTTTGGAGAACCTCTGATGTGCCTAAACAGTGGAAACCTCTGCACATGTGACTCATGGAAGCTAGACCCACTAGAGCAGACCTTGGCAAGGGGCGGCCCGCGGGCCACATCCGGCCCGCCTACTCTCTGTGACCGGCCCACCTGGCTCCGGGCGTCCTTGCTGGCTGGTCACTGATAAGGGCAATCTGACCTGTTGTTCAGAGCTCCAGGCTCCGGGTGGCCCGTGGTCAGATTGCCCTCATCACACGCTGCGTGCCGGCGTGCAGGGAACAGAGGACAGATCCTGCAGCGCCGCACAGTGCAGCAGCGGAACGCAGGAATCTGTCCTCTGTTGCCTGCCGGCACTTTCTCTGTGACACACACGTGCGCCCTGATGTTGTCAGTACGGCGCGCGTGTGTGTCATTTGAAAATTTCCCGCCCAGCAGGGAAAGACGATGCAGCAGCCGGGGTCTTTATGTAGAGAGGAAGCAGCTCAGCGGGGGGCCGTACAAGAGAAGAAGGATGTCAGCGGGAGCCCGTACGGAGGTGCCTGAGTGCCTGAAAGGTGAATGGTGACTAGTAACCTGAGGGGACAATGGGGGGAGTGGAGTGGAGTGGAGGGGGGGGGGAGGTAACTGGTGAGCAATATTTGGGTGTAGTGATGTAGTATATGGCAATGTAGTTTTACAGGTGTAGTATATAGGGGTCTAGTGATGTATATGTGGATGTAGTGATGTATATTGCAGGTGTATATAGGGGTGCAGTGATGTATATTACAGGTGTATATGGGGGTGTAGTGATGTATATTACATGTGTATATGGGGGTGTAGTGATGTATATTACAGGTGTATATGGGGGTGTAGTGATGTATATTACAGGTGTATATAGGGGTGCAGTGATGTATATTACAGGTGTATATGGGGGTGTAGTGATGTATATTACAGGTGTATATGGGGGGTAGTGATGTATATTACAGGTGTATATAGGGGTGCAGTGATGTATATTACAGGTGTATATAGGGGTGCAGTGATGTATATTACAGGTGTATATAGGGGTGCAGTGATGTATATTACAGGTGTATATAGGGGTGCAGTGATGTATATTACAGGTGTATATGGGGGTGTAGTGATGTATATTACAGGTGTATGTGGGGGTGTAGTGATGTATATTACAGGTGTATATGGGGGTGTAGTGATGTATATTACAGATGTATATGGGGGTGTAGTGATGTATATTACAGGTGTATATGGGGGTATAGTGATGTATATTACAGGTGTATATGGGGGTGCAGTGATGTATATTACATGTATATATGGGGGTGCAGTGATGTATATTACAGGTGTATATGGGGGTGTAGTGATGTACATTACAGGTGTATATGGGGGTGTAGTGATGTATATTACAGGTGTATATGGGGGTGTAGTGATGTATATTACAGATGTATATGGGGGTGTAGTGATGTATATTACAGGTTTATATGGGGGTGTAGTGATGTATATTACAGGTGGATATGGGGGTGTAGTGATGTATATTACAGGTGGATATGGGGGTGTAGTGATGTATATTACAGGTGTATATGGGGGTGTAGTGATGTAGTATATGGGGATTGTTTGTGTATATATGTATATAGTGTATGTGTGTATGTGTATGTATATATATATATATATATATATATATATATATATACACAGAGAGAGAGAAAAGCCCGTAACTGTGAGTGGTACTGGAGTTACATCGGGTACCACGTGCTCCCTCCCCGCCCCCTGCAGCTCCGTACCGCCATTACAGAGCCTGATTGCATTTCTCCGGTACCTGTTTGCATACATGTGACAGGTACCGGAGAAAACACGAGTCTGTGAAATAAAAAGATTTTCCATATTTACCTGCTTTCTTCAGCTCTGCTGCCTCCCGCTCCTGACCACGGCTCATTCATTGATTATTCACCGCACTCAGGACCTGGAAGCCGGAGCATCGCGATGACAGCACTGGGCACAGCACCGTTGAGGACATCACCGCAGGGACAGGTGAGTATTCTGCAAGCACAGTGACCTCCAGGAGGTTATCAGAGTTTCCAATGAACTCTGATGACCACCCTGCGACACCCACGCTACAGCTTCATGGGTTCATCAGAGTTCATTGGGAACTGTGACGAGTCCCCGAGATGCTCCGGCTTCCAGGTTCTCAACACACACACAAACACACACACCTGTATACTCACCCAGCGATGCGGTCCCCAGCGCTGTCCCTGCTTCCAGCTGCTCACTGCAGTGAATATTCAGTGAGTATAATTACCAGCGATAAGGATCGGGAGGCAGCAGAGCCAGAGACAGCAGAGCCAGAGACAGCAGAGCCAGAGGCAGCAGCGCTGGAGAGAGGTAAATATAGAAAATCTTTTTATTAAAAAGACCAGTGTTTTCTGTGGTACTTGTCACACTGATGTCACACAGATCACATCAGTGTGCGATCCGTGTGACACCAGTGCTGCCAGAGAAAAACGGACATGTGTGCGTGCAGGGCCACGAGGGGTCACACAGTCCGTAACTTACTGTTTGTATATGAAGGGTTAGTGTATATATACTATATACAGTATTGGGTAAAACTGAGTTAATTAGATTAGTCTGGCCCTCTAAAACCATCCCAATTTCTCATGCGGCCCCATGGGAAAATTAATTGCCCACCCCTGCACTAGAGGAAGGATGTGCACCTTGTACCCCCAGTTGGTTTACAGTGTTTTATAACATTGAGCTGTGAAAAATTAAAAAATACATTTTTCCCACAAACATGTTGCTTTGTCTAAAATTTTCAATTTTGTACAGCAAAAAATGGACTGTACAATATGTCGTGCAATTCCATATGTGGTGGAAAACTACTTTTGAGGCACAGTGCAAAGCTCAGAAGGAAAGGAGTTTCAGGTGCCATGTCAGATTGGCAAAGTCACTGACATGCCAAAAAAGAAGAACCCCAAGAAGTTATCCCAATTTACAAACTACACCTTTCAAAAAATGCATCTAGAGGTGCATTTATTGACACCATAGGTGTCACAAAATATTATACTAATGAACGGTGATGGAGAAAATCATTACATTCTTACCACTAAAATGTTGTTTTAACCCAAGATTTCCAATTTTCATAAATGGAATAGGTAAAAATTGGACCCATAATGTGTTATACAATTTCTCCTGAATGGGGAATAGTTCAAATTTGACTCTACAGAACTGTTTGGCCACACCTCAGGGCTCGGGTGTGAATTAGTGCCATTTGACTTTTGGAGCACAGATTTTTTCCAAAATAGTTTGTGGACTCCATTTGACGAGCCCCTAAGTGACAGAACAGCATAAACCCCATAAGTGACCATTTTGGAAATTACACTCCTATGGGAATTGTTCTATGGGTATAGTGAAGATTTTGTCTCTGCAAAACAAACATGAAGTCAAACACAGTGAATGTTGCTGAATTAAAAATTACAAATAAGTAGGGATGAGGGAATGTATTTGCCACTATTTGGTATCCGATGGATAACAGGCTACTCGCGCCATTCAGTATCCGACGAATAAAACAACATCCGCAACGATACTTTCATTTTCATTTCTGACTTCCTGGCGCCTGTTTTCCAGCCAATGAACACATCTGATGTTGCTTGCTCTCACAGTAATGCCGCAGCCATCTTTCTTGTGGTGTTACTGTGATTGGTTTGGCCGCAAAGTGTCTTCTACATACACGTTGCCCCAGCTTCCGGGAACGATACAAATATAGTCCCCACTGCTCCGGCTTCCAGCACCACAGAGGAGAGAGAGATTCTGCCTTTTCCCATCAATCACGGCCTTTTCCTTAGTGACAACAGCTCGCTGTTAGGTCCAACGTGAAATTATTATGGTTTCCCATAGACTTACATTGTGCGTCAAATATTCGCGAATAGTCAAATAGCGGTGACCTATTCGTTGGATATTCACGAAGTCGGATATTTTGGTATTCGATCATCCCTACAAATAAGCCCTTTATAGTGCCTAGTACATTGTAGTGCCCATACATTGTGTCTAGGTCATGCTTCTAGAGACACAAACCCCATAAATTAAGCGGACTTCCTCACTACAACAATGTCAAACGTGGATGGGATGTTAACTGTGGTTAAGACACATTGTGGCATTCAGAAGGGAGGTGATTATTTGGATTTGGGAGTGCAGATTTTGCTAGTTTTTTTTTTTGGGGTAGCCACAGCGCTTTTCCAAAGCCTTTGTGCTACCAATAATGGGGAAGCCCCTATATTTCCATTAACAGATGACATAGCTGAGTGGGGACTTGTTTTTTTGTGAATTGAGTCAAATGCTATTGGTTGCAATTTTTGGTACATAACATCTGGAATCAATTCACATTTATCCTGTGCTCCATGCAGGGTACGTATATCAGGGTTTTCATCTAAATCTCTGCATATTTCAAAGAAGAGCATTGTGTTGCGGTTTAAAGTCTCCTCACCACTGGCATGCTGGAATGGTGTGTCAGTCTCCGCAAGGAGAATAGCTTCCCCATTAGACCCTGTCTTAGCCTTTCATACAGCCAGATCAGATCTCATACATTGCACTGATGAGGGACAATCATCCCGAAACAACGTGTCTGCAAATTGAGATTCTGATCTGGCATAAATCATAAGTCATATGACAAGGCTCACTAAAGGGTCAATTTTGACTATTAGGATTACTACCTCCAATAAGTGGCACTAGAGTTCTACTACTTCCTCACTGAAGAGAGAATTTGAATATTTACAAGAGGATCATTGCGGCAAAAAGTTTCCTCACCACTGGCATGCTGGAATGGTGTGTCAGATTCTGCAAGGAGAATAGCTTCACCTCTAGACATCTATATCTCTGAAATACGTCATTCAGTTGAAATCCTTGATGGATCCATCCCCTATTGAAGCAGCAGACTTAGGCGGGCTTTGCACACTACGACATCGCAGGTGCGATGTCGGTGGGGTCAAATTGAAAATGACGCAGTTCCGGCATCGCATGCAACATCGTAGTGTGTAAAGGCTCGATGATACGATTAACGAGAGCAAAATCGTCGTAATCGTATCATCGGTGCAGCGTCGGCGTAATCCATGATTACGCTGACGCGACAGTCCGATGTTGTTCCTCGCTCCTGCGGCAGCACACATCGCTGTGTGTGAATCCGTAGGAGCGAGAAACATCTCCTACCGGCGTCACTGCGGCTTCCGTAGGATATGCGGAAGGAAGGAGGTGGGCGGGATGTTTACATCCCACTCATCTCCGCCCCTCCGCTCCGATTGGCCGCCTGCCGTGTGACGTCGCTATGACACCGCACGACCCCGCCCCCTTAACAAGGATGCGGGTCACCGGCCAGAGTGACGGTCACAGGGCAGGTGAGTCCATGTGAAGCTGCTGTAGCGATAATGTTCGCTATGGCATCTATCACAAGGATATCGCTGCTGCGACGGGGGCGGGTACTATCGCGCTCGGCATCGCAGCATCGGCCTGCGATGTCGCAGCGTGCAAAGTACCCCTTACTCTGGGCACCATTTGTCCTCTGCTCATTGTTGTCCTTCTTTTCATTGCACCAGCATTGCAATGGATTATACCTGTCCGTTTTAGACTGACAGAAGCCTCTCAGACCATGCTTCTGGCATGGTCTCAGAGGCTTGCCGTAGCTGGGTGACATAGATTTATGACTTATTTTGGAGCACATGCCTGGATAATTTTCTTGCAGAGAGTCACTAAATTGCTGCACAGTTACCTTTTGTCGATTTGCTTTTACTGGAAGGTACAAAGCCTGAGATGTCCGCCAAGACTATACAGGCTGCAACTTCTGCACTGACCAATGAAGTGACCACCTTTAAAAATTACCTTCCTACCTGTATTCTTGTATGAGCTGTGACTGGAGAGAGTTGGTGCTAACATACAACAGCACAGTGAGAGCTAGGGAGAAGATTGATTTGACAGTAGCACAGCGAGTGTCAGGAGATTGAGATGATATCATAGCATACTGAGAGACGACATATTTAGCTAAGAGACAGCAGCATAAATATATATGGTTACTGTCCCCTGCTTGATCTTTCTGAATATTATTTAGATGCAGCATTAAAACTGGCAGTAAAATCTGTGAAATGTAACAAAAAGTAGCTTACAGCTGTATAGGGAAATTGAACAGTTATGATGTTGTATCAGATGGAGGATAGGGATTTCACTAATTACAATGTGGAGATTTTGGACAGTGCAGAGATAAAGAAAACAGGAAAGGGACTGTGCATAAATTGTTCATGAAGTTAAATCCTTAGCTGTATCTGCCTTGTATTCAGTAGTTCACAGTTAGCAGAAGCAAAGCCCCAATACCACTTCATAATATTTGTGTCTGCTTCTCAGAGAGTGGACATTAAAGAGGTACTGCCATCAAAGTTGTTATCCTCTTAAAATATTGCAATCATCATTTATATAACACTGAGTCATCCCTCTTTTCAACTCCTGACTCAGCTGCACCCTCCTCCCCCCTGCCATGGACTTTGCAGTGATGACTCATGCCAGGCAAAGACATTTGCTGTTAATTACCGTAATAGAGCTTAGAAGGATTCAGCTAGTGTGTTTTCAATCATGTGATGTCATAGACCTAATTGAAAAGAGAAGAATTAACTGGGTAGAAGGGGAATATAAGCAATTGTAAGTACACAGTGGTATATAATATGATGACTGCCATATTTTAAGTTGATACAAATTTGATGAGAGCCCTTCTTTAAGTTATAGGACTCAGAAACACTTAGTGTCTGAAACTTAATAAAAGGGAATCTGTCACCAGGTTTTTGTGACATGGGGTTTGGCATCCATGCTCATGTTCAGGTACGCCTTTTTTTTATTTTTTTAAGTCTGGCTGGTCCTGCGAGACCCAAACTTCTGCAGGTTTGCCCATCTAAGATAAGGTATAAAATATAGAATTTCTGTTTCATAATTCCAAGTTTCTTCTCTGTTAATATGGGGTTTTCCAGGGGACAAAGCTTTTATGTGTACATAACATCTGTAGTGCCAGAGGATAACTTGTTATATCAGTCAATTACCTGTAATGTTTGTCATAGCGTAGCATGAAAATTGATGCATTTTAGTTTTTCCACGGATGCATCATGCCATTACATACGCTACAAATGTTATAGGCTTTTAACTTTCCTGTCCTTTAGAATCATGAGGCAATGAAGAAATCTTCACATTTCTCGCTTTGTTGTTGCTCAATATGGTTGTCATTCTTAAGTATAGTATCCTCCTCCCACAGATACTTATTTTCTTGCCTGGAGCTATACCCCATAGCTGTACCAATTGCTGTCATTTTAAATTACACTGGCTTTTCTTCTTGCTCATCTGTATCTTACCCTCTCAGGGCTTGGCGCGGCTTCAAATAGCTACAAATTATTTGATGCTAGTTCTAGCAGCTGAAATGATTATATGTGATATTCACTGCAAGAGCCAAGTATAATGTTTAGTTCTTGATCTTGAATCTTTTGCACTATCAACATAGTATAATAACAGGAGAGAATGCTGGACGGCTATACCATTAATTAAGAGAGATACACATTCTGCCAACAGACTAAAACCATTCAACTTTGAATAATTGAATATGGAGACATCTGATAAGGAAGTGCTAGTCTAAAAGTGTTACATTTGTGTTCTAGATCAGTAAATATGTCTCTCTACAGATCAATGATTTATTCCCTGTCTGTATGGAAATGGCAGAAATTTAACAAATCCAGTTGTTAGCCTAATCCTATAATCTGATTATTTCTGCAGGCAGTAAATAGAGTTCTGGATAGGTGAACGCTTATGTTCTTTTTTACATTATTGTTCAAATGTCAAAAAGTTAGTTTCAGAGAGAAAAAAAAACACTGTAAGAATATGTGCCCACGAGACAACGTACCCGCAGATTTTGCCGCAGGTTTGTCCGCAGGTTTCCCGCAGCTGCTGCTCGGAATCCGCAGCTATCCATTGCTACGGGATTCGAGCATATTTGTTGCGGTAAACGTGCGGGACAAGTGCGGAAATACCTGCGGAAGTCCCACCCTGTATCTCCATAGTAGAGAGGCGGGAAATCTGAAGATATTTCCACATGAATAATTGACATGCAGTTACGTGCAGCTGCGGGAAATCCGCAGCATATTCCGCAGCCGCACATACTCCAACATTGATACAGCACTCCCCAAATCCCATGGGATAACATGGAGAGTGTCTATATTTGTGTAAACCTGCGGATTTATCTGGAAAATCCAGATAAATCCACGGGTTTTCCGCAGCAAAATCCGCGGGTACATTGTCCCATGGGCACATAGCCTTACTATTAAATAGGAAAACCATTACATTTCTTTGATAGGAACCCATATACAATTAAATGGCTAAAAAACTAGTTTAAAATCTAAAGCAAGAAAAAAAAAATCAGGGCAATCTGTGACTAGGTTTCATTTCTCAGTCTTTTTTTGAAATTTAAAGCAGAAACCTGAGGAGTTCCTATTAGCAACTGCTCTATTTTTGAAGTTTACAAGTTTTTTAAGGGTTCTCCGAGAACAGGTGCATCTCAATAAAGTAGACAGTCATCAAAAAGTTAATTTAATTCAATTATTCAATATAAAAAGTGAAACACATTTATTATATAGAGTCATTACACACAGAGTGATCTATTTCGATTGTTTATTTCTGTCAATGTTGATGATTTTTACTTACAGCCAATGAAAACCCAAAAGTTATTTCAGAAAATTAGAATAATTACCACAAAACACCTGCAAAGGCTTCCTGAGTATTTATATTGATCCCTTAATCTGGTTCAGTAGGCTAAACAAACATGGGGAAGACTGCAGACTTCATGTTCAGAAGGGAGTCATTGACACACTCCACAAGGAGGGTAAAGCGGGCTTTACACGCTACGAGATTGCTACAGCGATCTTGTTGGGGTCACAGATTTTGTGACGCACATCCGGCTGCTGTAGCGATCTCGTTGTGTATGACTCGTAGGAGCGATTTTGGATCGTTGCAAAAACGTCCAAAATCGCTCCTTGTTGACATGGGGGTCCTCTCCCAATTATCGCTGCTGTCACTTGGGCGAAGTTGATCCTCGTCTCTGCGGCAGCACACATCGCTACGTGTGACGCCACAGGAAGGAGGAACCTCTCCTTACCTGCCACACGCCAGCAATGAGGAAGGAAGAAGGTGGGCGAGATGTTCGTCCCGCTCATCTCCGCCCCTCCGCTTTGATTGGGCAGCCGCTTAGTGACGTCGCTGTGATGCCTTAGAAAGGAGGCGGTTCGCCGGTCACAGCGACGTCGCCGAGCAGGTAAGTACGTGTGACGCTGCCGTAGCGATAATGTTCGCTACGCCAGTGATCTTCACATAACGGCATAACGATAGGGGCGGCGGCTAGCGATGTCGCAGCGTGTAAAGCCAGCCTTAGCCACAAAAGGTCATTGCTAAAGGAGCTGTCTGTTCACAGAGTGCTGTATCCAAGCAAATTTCTTTCTTTCTCTTTCTTTCTTGATCTTTCTTTTTCTTTCTTTCTTTCGTTCTTTCTTTCTTTCTTTCTTTCTTTCTTTCTTTCTTTCTTTCTTTCTTTCTTTCTTTCTTTCTTTCGACTCTTGACTCTGAGAACAGTTGAATCCCATAGCTACCTCTTTTTGGCTTTTGCTTGACTTCACTCTCAGAATAATAAGCTTCCTGACATCTGGTGATAAATTTGTCTTTGTCATGTTTTGTCCGGAAAACAGACACACAAAAAAAAATAAAATTTAGGCAAAATTAGACTACCCATGACACAATATGCAAATTATTTGGCCCAGCAAATGTGGAAAACTAACACTTAAAGGGACAAAACAATGTGAAACACAATTTTCATCCTTAGAGCTGACAACCATTTACTTCCAGTTTACTAAAATCATCAGGAAAAATGGCAACACAACAGCTAGACAGAAGTAATCACACTTTTAAAAAATGCAAAACGTTTGGTTGCCACTGTATATATTATATGCTGCAAAACCATTGTATTGAAGTATATAGAGAAATTACAGTTCTCCCATGAATATGTGTTTGAGCTTCGAAGTTACAGAGGCCAAAAGCTTGCCTCCAGCTGCCATAGTAAGGCATTGTTTCCCCACCAGCATATAAATGCCATTATGAGATATTCACAGGTTGACAGTGGCATTCAAATGGTTAAAGGGGTGGTCTGATATACAAAGTAATTGTCATCATAAATCCCTATCTACTTAATGAAATAATGTAAACTATTTTCTAATATACTTTATCCCGTTTGTTCCCTAACTACACTATGTAACTCATTTCTTTCTTGTTTTACTATTTCCTTTTTTGATAACACTTCATTTGAGAATACAGACAAAAAAGACTGACTGCACTCCTCGACCTGACGTGTGAACAGGTGCATAACTGAACATGACATAAAATACAAAAAAACAGTTTGCACTCTGATAATGCTAAAGTATGGAAACCATGAATATGTGAACATGGACCTGCATTACTGCTAAGGAAAATCTGAGAAAAATGAGATATTTAGCATATATAAATGGCCATTTGTATATCTGCCCAGTTGCCCCTTCACGGCATATCTCGTAACTGGGTCCCTGACGCTATGCTGAAGCCTCTCTCTAGGTTAAAAACCTCCTGTGTATGGGCAAGTAGGAACCTGCTATATAGGATAAGATTACCTGTGGCTTTTGTATTTTGTATTCATTTGAGAATACCACTGAATTTTCAAACAAAGCGTCATCAGGGGCATGGGTTGCAGTCACTGACATAGCTTCTGCCACCTTCCTGAAATCAAGCATCACCAGTGACAATAATCCTAGGGTCTGGGCTAGTCCCAGTTCACTGAGCTATGTGCACATTAACAGCGCGCTCTCCGTTGCCAGCTTAGATCAGTAGTAATGAGCCAGCACCAGAGAAGACCACATTGTTGGTGTGAGTTGTAAGACTACCCAGTGTGCAGAGACCAATACTGTTCCCACAAGTGATCTCATTTGTGGAAGTGGTGTTAATCTCTGCGTGCCAAGTATTCTGATACTGCGCACTGAAAATGCTCTCCGCTCTGTTGCAGGCTTGTTACTACTGATCTAAGCTGTCAAGAGAAAGCATGCTATCATTGTGTACATAGCACACTGAGACTAGCCCAGCCCCTAAAATGAGCATCACTGATGACGCTTTGTTTCAGGAAGGGGGCAAAGGCTGCAGCACTGATCACAGCCTTTCCCCCTGATGATGCTTTGTTTGAGTACCTCAGCATGCACTGGGATTTTCAAATGACATGTCAACAAAAAAAGAAAATAGTAAATAAAATAAGAAAGTCAGTTAGATATTGTAGTTAGGGACAGAGAGGGAATATTTAATTGAAGTATATTAGAGAATAGTTTAGATTATTGTATTAAATAGATAGAGATTTATGATGAATATTACTTTGTATATCGGACCAGTGCTTTAAGCTGCAGCAATTGGAGCAAGCTCCAATCACTGCAGTTACAAGTTGATGCTGGCTGTGTAACTCAGCTGACATCTGGCTGGTATGAAGTAGACTCAGCTTCTGAGCTGGTTTCCTATTTTCCTTATCAAGCTATGATAAAAAGTGTACATCATAGATTGTTAAAGGGAATCTGTCAATGTATGTTACTATCTCATCTGAGACTAGTATAATGTATTGAAAAATACCCTAATTTCAGCGATGTACCACTTAGAAAACTGGGTGCAGCACGTGTGACACAGAGATTTTAGATGTAGCAGAGTTCTGAAAGGTAACTTGCCGACACTACAACTTTCCATGTACATTGTATATTGGCAGTAAGCTGCTAATCCATGCTGGAGGCATGGTTAGACAAGGAATCTGAAGGGCAGTAAAATCAACAGTGATTCTGATAAAACACTCATTGTATTAACACAGCAGCACACAGCCTAATAAGTGACACATCAATCATCTACAAATGGAAGGAGTACAGCACAATTGTAAACCTACCAAGACATGGCCGTCCATGTAATCTGACATACCAAGCAAGAAGAGAACTAATTAGAGAAGCAGCCAAGAGGCCATGGTCTCTCTGGAGGAGCTGCAGAGACCACAGCTCAGGTCATATATTCCACAAATCTTTATGGAAGAGTGGCAAGAAGAAAGCTATTTTTGAAAGAAAGCCATAAGAAGTCACCTTTGCAGTTTTCAAAAAGCCAAGTAGGAGACACAGCAAAAATGTGGAAAAGGGTGCTCTGGTCAGATGAGACCAACATAGAACATTTTAGGATAAATAAAAATCGCTATGTGTGGCAGTAAACTAACACTGCACATCAACCTGAAAATACCATTCCCTCCATCAAACATGTTGGTTGCAGCTTCATACTGTGGGGAGGCTTTTCTTCAGCAGGGGCAGGGAAGCTGGTCAGTTTATGGGAAGATGGATGAAGCTAAATATGGTTCAATCCTACAGGAAAACCTGTTAAGGCCTCATTACATGCTACGATATATCGTGCGATTGCATGAGCGATCGCACCCGCCCCTGTCATTTGTGTGACACGGGCAATTCGTTGTCGCACAATATCTTTAACCCCATCACACGTACTTACCTCCCTAATGACGTCGCTGTAGGCGGCGAACATCCTCTTCCTGAAGGGGTAGGGACGTTTGGCGTCACAGCGACGTCACACAGCGGCCGCCCAATAGAAGTGTGGCACCCTGGACTAGCCAGGAAGCCACAGACAAAACACACACACACCCCCACCCCCCAGACAGTTACATTAGTCAGTCTAAAGCCCTTGTTGCCTCCCTCCAGGGTCTGATGTCCACACCAGGTGGGGCGGAGCCAGGTAGTTGGCCCCACCCACCGAGGAGTTCACAGGCCTGGAGGCAGGAAAAGGAGTAGTTCAGTTGAGGAGGTGGAAGTGAGAGGTCACGAACTGCAAGTGTCTGGGTCGGAACCCAGGCACTGACAGCAAGGTTGGCAGACGGTGGTGGCCGTCTGCAGGAGTTGGTGGAACTCCGCAGAGCCGTGAGGACCGGGGCAGGGCGGTGGCCCACCGGTACCGAACCCGGGAACGGAGTGAAGCTAAGCACACAGGCAGGGCCATCGGACTCCGACTAGGCCTGGAGCCGCCGGCAACAGTCATATCCGAGTGTGACAGGAACCCCAGGGGTTTCCTAACAACCAAGTCCCGATTGAAGGCAACCGCTCACACCGTGAAGATATACAGCCACCGCCACAGGCTAGAGATCCAAGGGCCAGCGCCTGCGGGCAAAACGAGCTCACAGTACACAAAAGGTGCAGGGAAAGACAGCCACCATCACCTGTCCGGGGAGAGAGACACTGCAGCCAGCTGCGGGACCCGTCCATCCAGCCGTTTGGTTTACCAGAGACTTTGTGCATCTATTGCTGAATGAGTACACCAGTGCCATCCGGCACAGCGCCACGCTGTCCCTGCAACCCTGCACCTCACCAACCCTGCGTCCCCGTCACACCACCGGGCCCCGGGACCACCAACCCCTACCCACGGAGGGGGAAAACAACATCCCAGCTGCTCCCTACCATCGCTCCCGGGATCCACGTCACCAGCAGCGGTGGTGCCCATCTTCACCACAACCCATGGGTGGCGTCACAGACTAAATCCCCAAACAAACAACCCCCCTTTTCACTCACGGGCGAGGAGCGCCGCTCGAGTTCCCGGATCCGGCCCACCACTCGAGCCACCGAGCAGGAGCAGCAGCACCGGACCCGAGCGTTAGCGAGCGCAGCGCCCCGCCGCCCACGACAGAAGCGGAGGGGCGGAGATGAGCTGCCGGAACATCCCGCCCACCTCCTTCCTTCCTCATTGCCAGCGGGACGCAGATAAGCTGTGTTTGTCATTCCCAGGGTGTCACACGTAGCGATGTCTTCTCCTTCAGGAATGACGAACAATCGGGGTGCAGAAGGAGGAACGACATTATGAAAATGATCGACGTGTCAACGAGCAACGATAAGGTGAGTATTTTTACTCATTCACAGTCATTCGGAGGTGTCACACTTGCTACTTTATGTTGGTATATCACATAAAATCCCAATAAAATACATTTAAATTTGTGGGTGTAATGTGACAAAATGTGGAAAAGTTCACAGGTAGGAATACGTTTTTAAGTCACTGTATATTGCCCTTAATATGTAATTGTATAGTTTTAACTTTTGTGAAATAAGTTCTAAAGAATATATGTATATATTATAATTATTAATGAAAATAATTGCAATAATTTGAATACCTTTTTAACGTTGTACAAATATTTGAGAAACGTTTTGTTGTGTACTATATATCGTATTTTACTATATATGGTATCTATAGCATAACATGTTTTCCTTGTCTGGTTCAGCAAAAATATATATTTTTCACATTTTTTTTACATTTACTAGTTGTACTGTGTCCCTAGGCTTGGTGAATAATTATCTCGCCTTCTGTTTCTTTTGAACTCTGTAGGCTACTTCGAGTACATGCTGCTTACATTTACTCATCAGCAGATACTGCCTATAGATGTCACAGTATGTCTGACTTACTGCTCCATAAACTACTGTAATTACATTGCATTCTTACATCCTATTATCATCCAGCTTAAAGGGGCTGTGTCATCATTATATATAATATTTTGTAAAGATCATAAAATGAACATTGTTTGTAATTAACATAAACACCTTGGTTCCATCATAAATTTAAGGAGCAGTCAGCACTGCAAGGGAGTGTATGTAGCAGGTCAGTAGCTGAGCAATTACCTAGTTACCCATTAGATGTCACTTACCAGTGGTTAGACAGAGGGATAACTCTGTGACTGCAGGGTGCTAGTTATTTGCCATGCAGTTAGTAATGCTCGCTGGTTTTAAGGGAAGCAGTAGTAGGAGTGGACCCACTGCACCACATTGGGAACCTGGGCTTACCCTGATGTGGGAGGGGCTTGACTAAGAGACCAGCGAGGTAGAAGCCAGGTTCCAGTCCTAGTCTGTGCCCAGGACTGTGGCAGCTGACCCCCAAGACAGGGAACACTAGGACAGACACAGGTGCAGGCGAGCACAATTTCTGGCTGAGGCAAACAAGACAGCTTGCCACGACAGGGTCAGACAGGTATAGGAAGGCGGACACAGTTATACATAATTGGACATTAGCACAGGACCTGATGACTACCTAGCAGACAGGTAAACTGACTAACTAAAGGAGTTGCACAGGCACCTCCCCTAGTGAGAGAATGCCTTAAGTATCTAGTGCCCCCAAGGTATAAGCTGAGAGGCACTTCTGGAAAATGGTGCTCTGGCCCTGTAAGGGCAGGACATGTGTGTGCGCACACAAGTCACATTCCCGGGGGTCCTGTGCAGTGTGCACAGGTCCCAGGAGGAGGAGGCAGCAAAGGAGCTCATGGACGGCCGTAGTTGTGCTTGGGAGGTCGTAGTCCGGACGTGGCAGTGAGTAAATCAGCATCCCTGTTGGAGAGATGCATGGTAGTGCAGGGATGCCAGCATTACAGTACCCACCACAATTTGCCAAGTTTTTATTAGACATACAAGCAAGAGAGGACAATGGTGTTTTATAGGTGAAAATATAAAATACAATTTTTTTAATAAATACATTGAAAATTTACAAGCATATATGCTGTTTACATGGCACGACATGATTAGAAATGCAAAATAGAATTCACAATGATTAACAAAGAAGCTCTTTATGAGACATGAAGGAAGTATTTTCTCCAGCAAGATGTCTTTGACCCACAGACTAGTCGTTTATAGGCAGGCTAGCAAGGGTTAATCTCTGCTGAGCTGCTTGCTAAATCGCCTTTAATAACAAACTGTGGGAGAGCCACTCACATACACTCCCCTCCTATATATGCTGGCTGGACTCTTCCATTAGTGCCGACTATAGTTTATCTATACTAGTTTTTAGAGGTAGTTTGATACAGATTTAATGGTGGTTGTTGTGCATTATTCCTGTAACTGGTTGTGGTGTTAACCCTTGTTGTCCTTTTGTTGCTCACTTACTTCTTTTGTTTACCTTCTTAGTTTGTCACAGTGTGCTTCAGTGAGTTTGTAGTGTGTTTGAGTTTCTGCTTTTCCCTGTCTGTCTACATCTGCGTTTCCATCACACTCCTGCCCTTTACTTCTCTGGGGGAGAGCAGGCCTTGCCACCATTAGGGGTAATCCTGATGACAGGGATAGTTTAGGGTCTAATAGAGTGAGGAACAGTATAGGAGCCCCCTGTCCCTCACTATCCTGCAGTCACATCACGACAGTATGTCCTACTTTTGCAGATTAATTGTCACGCTGTACTCTAAGATGTACAATAGCAGTACAGCGCAGTAATGTGGGACAGAGAGGATTCCTGAAACTACCTGAGAAGGTAGTTAGCTGGTAAACCCCTAGAGGGCGTTAGAGTGGAGAAAACGTATGAGCAGAGAATTCCCTAGCAGAGGTAATACTAGTCAAGCCCACCAGATGGCAGTAGAATCATCAGAAAGCCGTGTCACAACATGAGGTCTTGTAAATACACAGGGGAAAAGTCTAAACATAGTCAAAGGGAAGCAAATAGTCAGTCGCCAGGAAATCAGAACTCAGAAGCGAGGGAGAATGGGAAGACAAGACAGAATCAAGGTAAACAGCTAAGGAACGAACAGGGAGACAGCAGGAGAGACACTGACAAGACGTAACAGAGAACAGAGGAAGTTAACAACAGGTCAGGTGAACACGGAGGTCAAACGGGGGGCAGGGCAGACAACAGGTCACTCATGAGCAGAACACAGCAGAGCCAGAAATATCACTGGCGTAGTCCCAGAGAAACAGTGCCCTAATAAAGCAGCCTGACCTCCAGAACGAGGCAGGAAGGATTAACCCCTAAGGTGACCTGTATTAGAAGTGAAACTAAAAAAAAGGCTCAGCTGCAGCTGAGCCAGGAGTAAATCATGACATTAATCTTTTAGAAGCAACTGTATCCTCCTCATCCAGAAACATATTATTATTACGTAACTGAATAATGGTGATCTTGTGTCTATAGTGAAGTTTAGGTAAAGTACATTTTCAGATTTGCATTGTGCTGAATATCAGCCCATTAAGGTACATTTGTGAATTAATTTATCAAGTTTATGGTTCTCTTATGGACCATGAAATAGATAAAAGATTAAGTATGTCATATCCTACCAGACCTGAGCAAAAGGCTCCACTTTGCCATTGAGATGTGCCGCGCTCTCAGTTGCTGTTTTCCCAGAGAAGAGACTCTCACCAGATTTGATATCCCTCTGGTCAAATAAAAGATAAACCTACACAACTATTGGGAAATCATCTAATTTTCTTGTGGGATATTTATGACAATAGTCTTATGATTTCATGTAATATTGTTTTTGCAATTTTTATAACTGATTGATCCTTTTTAAGCACATGAAAAGCAGATTTAATGTAAAAAATTGCTGAAAGGCCAGTGCGGTGCCATATTGAAGAGTAACTAATAACCGGTTCATATCTCTAATTTGACTACAAATCGTCAATTAAAAAAAGTTTATAGATAAATTAAAAAAATGTAAAACGTTTTGAAAATATATAAATAAAGAAAAAAAAAAGAAAAGGGGTGTCGCTGCATCAATAATGGTCTGAATTATTAAAATGTTTCCTAATATTGTAACTAAAAAAAATCAATGGCATAATTTTTTTTTTCATCATGTTTTCCTCAGAAAAAGACTAAAAAGTGAACCAAAAGGTTATACTTCACCAAACTGACACAAAAATGCCCCATAAAAATGTACCTTGACCTGCAAATTATGTCATCGATATATAAATTGATCGATATATAAACATGTTTTGGCTTTCAGAATTTAGTGCCAAAAATTGTATCAATTTAGCGGAGCTGTAAACATGCTGACCCGCTGAATAAAACTAGCATTCCATTTTGCTCTCTTATCTAAACTGATGGAAGAGACATCCCTCCAAAAAATGCAAATTTATTTTTTTTCTGCTCCACCCTGCAAAGAGTTTTTAAAGGTTTTTCAACACCATAGATTATACTACAATACAGCATATACAGGTACCTGAAAAGAGAAAGATGATGAAGGCATATACAATCCAGGAGATGATTAAAATAAAAAACCTTTATTCAGATCATATTAAAAACATGCAAATGTTTTTTTATTTTATAATTCATCTCCTGGATTGTATATGTCTTCACCATCTTTCTCCTTTCAAGTATATTATACTGGATGTGTCCCACCAGTGACTTTGGTATCTGTCATGTGCTGTCTGGATCCGCACTCACGGATTACTTCTATGGCGTTGGACTCTGTTCACATTGCAGAGTCCGACAGGCAACTTGGTCTCTCAATTGCTCAGCTCGCCTTGGCATCGGCTGAGTTGTTTCACTGCTCCCAGCTGTGCAGGAGTTAATCCTTTTTGGAGCAGTGTGCTACTCTTCTGAGAGCCAGGTTGCTGATTATCTTCTACAGCTGGTCTCCTCCTATTTAAGTCTGCGGAGTGTAGCAGGAGACCGCTGATGATAGTTTCTGCTTGCAGTTGTGATACCCCGGCATCCGTGACAATCCTCTGTTTGGTGACTAGCATTTTGTTGTCTGTCCTGTAGGAGAGTTCCCTGAAGTGACTTTCCCCTTTCCCTTTGGTTTATCCACTCTGGTGTCTTTTTGCCTCCCCTCTGTGAATATTTGTGGTGTGTGTTTCAGTTTTACCCCTTTGTCTTGTGGGAGGTATATTACTTTGTGTCCTGCCCAACCCTTGGTTGGGGGTTTGGGAGTATTAGGTCAGGGCCCAACAGGAAAGAGGGCCCAGTCAGGGACCCAGACCTCCCTACTATTAAGGGTACCTCCGGGGTGAGGGTGAGCACAGGGATCCCAGTCTTGGGGCCAGCATAGGTCTCCCTGTGTCCCCTAATCACCCGAGACAGTACCTGCCCAGAGCTACATGGAATTTGAATTTTCGTTACAGAGCATTAAGCATTTTTTTCACCTTTTTTCCTACAATACAGCATGTTAGTTAACAATGTAATAAATAATTACATTAAGGGCTTTTTGGTATATTACCACTATAGTGCTGCTTCTAATCTAAGTACCCTGCACTTAGTCTTATCCTTACCCACCGCTGTGCTTACTTTCTGTTCCTATGACTCCTGTCAATCTCACCAGATTGTGGCCTGTCAGATCTCTCCAGTGTTTCACGGAGCACACCGGAGATCACTTTCAATGCAGGTCTATGAGAGCATCCTTCTAGCTCTTATAGAGATGCATTGAGAGTTTGTGACCATTAACTCTGAATTCTAGCAGTCTGAAGTTGTAGTCACAAGTTGGTGCCACGTGACTGGGCTGGTACCGATAAAAAGTGAGGACGCCAGCAGGTTAGTATAATATTAGGGTCAGGGACCTTAGATTAGAAGCATCACTCCAGCACTGAAAAATAAAATAAAAGCTGGAGTGGAGCTTAAAAAGTACAACTTCTCCTACAAAAAAGTCCTTATATACTGTAGCTATGTCGGCAAACAAAAAAATAAAAACATTTTAGGAGGCAAAAAGTAATTGTTTCTGACTCAAAGAAACCAAATTTACTCTTGTGAACATATTTGTGAAAATATTCTGAATTGAAATAAGCCAATTTTTTGCCCACTGGAAACAATGGGCTATCAGTGTGATATATGGACATGTCTGGTCCACATTTGCTTCATGATGAAGGTTCTTGCATGCAAATATGAAGAAACTAGATTATGAATCCCACTGGGTATCAAGACAAAAGGATTTATTCTCTATACAACATTGCGTAGTATGTTGGTGCTATATAAATTCTAGTAACAAAATATATACATTTCTAGAATTATTACTTTATAAATTAATGGTGAAAGCTACAAAAACATTCGTGAGTTTCCGTGTTGGGTAAATTCTACAATAGGGACATTGTTTCTTATGTCTGTGAGTTATTAGACCGTGTTGTCCTATTCCATTAGGTTGCTCTGTAAAATGATAAATGTTATATAGTTGGCATTTCAGATTTTGCACAATGGCCAGTGAAATCTGGTAATTACGCCGCTGATAACAGCTCAGCTTCTATTTATATTTCTGTCTGCAAACCTGGCATTTGCTTTTCAAGGCTGTCAAAGTCCTGATAAAAATAGCAGATAAACGGCTTCTGCTCCAGTCGTTTCTGGTGTTACTGACCATGTAATTGTATATTGTCTGTATTTTCAATTCTCTGTTGACTTATTTTCCACTTTTTGCTCAATTTATTCAACAAAATTGACCAAGCAGCATAAAAATATCAGTGTCTAGAGGATTTATTCAGACTGAAGCTGGGTTCAGACATCCATACTAAAACTTGGGTAATTCATGTTCGCAAATTATGGACTTGTCTTGCTCTATGTGCGTGTCTGCATAGCGAACGAACACCGGAGCAGCCTGCTATTTACATACACTATTCAGGTCCATATACTGTATAATACCAAAATAGTGCATTCTGTGAAATTTCCATGTATGTAGACCATTATTCAGTGTGGATGGAAAATCGGCCATGTGCACTGGCACATTGACTATAATGGGTGTACGTGTGGTTCATGGACAGCACACATCCATGTAATCTGCTCAGTTGAAAGTTACACATTAGTTGACAGGATTATTTTTTTCTCAGGTGTGTGATGATGCTACTCACTTGGCTGCTGGTTGAGGTAATCACAAAAACAGTTGTAATTTAAAAGTCTGTCTTGTTTATTTCAGTTCAAATAAACCGCTCCCTGGGAAAAACGTAACAGAAAATAACAGGTCCATATTAGCTGCAGAATCATTCACTAAGGATAATGCATGGTTCCTTTTCACAGGAGTCCCACTGGAGGTGTAGAAACCTCCATATAAAGACCATGCAGCTTCCCGTCTCTATGGTCAACATGTAAACCTTGCAGACCTAAAAACCAGTGGGTCAATTGAGCATTTCTCCATTTTATTCCCTCATCCACCTGAGTGGGGCATGATCTGATACTAATCCAAATCTTCAGCTTAAGGGTACGCTCACACGTGCGTGAAAATCGGACAAGTGCAATGCGAGAAATTCTCGCATTGCACTCTGACCAATGTTAGGTAATGAGGTTGAGCTGTTGGTCAGCTTTTCTCGTATCCAGATTCTGGATGCGAGAAAAGCGGCAGCATGCTGCGATTTTCTGCTACAGCCGTATCTCTCGCAGCCATTCAAGTGAATGGATGCGAGAGATACATCAGACTGCACTCGGATGTTATCCCAGTGCAGTGTGATATACGCACAGGATGACAGTGGAGGAGATGGGAGGATTAACCCCTCCCTCTCCTCCACAGCGCCTGTACTCAGCTTCACAGCTGTGACTCGATCGCAAGATCGGGTTACAGTCGCATGACACTCGGCTCATGCTCGCAGCAAAGCCTGAGCCAGGGGACATTAGCATATCGCATCCGATGCTCTCGCATCGGATGCCATATGCTCATGTGAGTCCAGCCTAAAAGATAGCATTGCAATGGGTAAACTGCCCACTTTATGGCCAAGCACTCTTTTTCTACAATAGAATAGTTCTTTTCTCAAGCTGACAGCCTTCTACTCAGGTAGAAAATAGAGTGTTCTTCTCATTTATCTCCTGAGAAAGAACCACTCTTAATATGACTTCTCAGGCATCCGTCTGCACCACAAATTCTTTCTTGAAGTTGGGTTCCACCAGGACCGGTTGTTTACATAGAGCTACCTTCAACTCTTAACAGACAATCTCCGCCTCCAAAGTCCATTTGGCCATAGCCAACATTGTCTCTTTAAGGTCAGTCAGGGGTGCGGTCACCATGGTAAAGTTTGTGATGAACTTTCCGTACTACGCTATGATTCCTAGAAAAGTCCCAACCACTTCTCAAGTGGTCTTGACCAAGTCTGGATTGCATCCTTTTTGTTGATTTGGGGTTTAATTTTGCCTATACCCACTACATAGCCAAGGTATTTGGCCTCCTCTTTCCACATGGCATATTTTTTGAGGATTTATAAAAAAAAACCCGCCTTCCCTAGAGCATCAAGCAACACTTGGACCTTTCCCAGATGATTTCTCCAATCTGTCCTGAAGATTACAATGTTCTCCAGGTATATCGCTGCATAATTACTATGGGACAGGATCTGAAATGGCATCTTGGTGTATTGGAAGCATTGGTCAGGCATAGAGAAGACTATCTTTCCCTTGGCTTCTTCTGACATGGGAATTTGCCAATATCCTTGCGTTAAATCCAAAGTGGTTATATACCATGCCTTCCCAATCCTCTCGATCGGCTCATCAACACGAGGCATTGGATTCCTCAATGACTCCTAGATTCAGCTTCTGCTTCACTTCTTTGAAGATCAATTCTCGCTGGGTCTGTGGAATCCAGTAGGACTTCAAGTTCACCCACACATAGGGCTCCATCAGAATCTTGTGTTCTATAGTCTGGGTATACCCAGGCAATTCCAAGGACAGGTCTGTGTTCTGCTGGAGCAACTCTTAGCTTGGCCCTGTTTTTGAGCTTCTGACCGTGACTCGGCCATGGTGACATCTTCAATGCTTAGCCACCAAAGAAGAATTCTCAACATGCTTCCTGTCTTGCCACCACTTGAAAAGATTCACATAATAGACTTGGTAACACTTCCATCTTTCAGGTTGATGACCCTTGTAGTTCACCTCTCCAAGTTTCTATACCACTTCATAGGGGCCCTGCAATTTGGCCAGAAATGTATTCTCAACTGTGGGAATTAGCATAAGCTCTCAGTGTCCGGTGCTGAGTTGCCTCACCCTGGGTGGGTAATGGCGTAAATAGAATAAATACCTTTCGGCGCTTCCGGAGAATGAATGGGATATCAGTGCAAGTTTGTAAATACCTCAAGAGCAAAGGTTTATTGTTAGGTTTGATTAAAAAAAACTGACAATTACGGACAATGCGTTTCAGCTAACAAAAGCCTTCATCAGGTATAGTCTACATTGCTGGTATTTAGAAAATCTAATTTATAGACTGATCTATCTGTGTGTATCATGTAGGCATGTATTAGAAACATGGATGTGTGCTTCTAATTAGATTATCACTCCACCTCAAGAGGTAAATGGGGGTTCTTGTGATGAAATCCTTATATGGATCGTGTATAGGGGCAAGCAAATAATATTGCTGCTATGCATGAATGATACAAATTATGAATGAAAATAAAAATAAAAAATGTAATTATTAAGAAAGAAAAAATATATAAAAAAATATATTTTGGTCTTTAAAATATGCGGTGATATAAAACACATATAATAAATTATTCAGATTTAAAACACAATTTTTTTTTAGATAATAGTTTAAAATTCATGCACTTATATGAAAGAATCACTTCCAGTTATATTGCACTTAAAAATAAGAGACAAAATAAACAAAAAAAAAAATTCAAACAGACAAAATAAATCCATATACATTTAAACATTCTCTATCACATCGTTCAAACCATCTGGGTATAAGGTTGAACGATCAATTTACAAAGCTAAGGATACATATTCTTATGTTACATATAATAAAAAAATAAAAAATCCTTATGTCATCTCTACACATTTTTCATTTTATTAATAATATGGAATTGCTCAACTATCAGTAGAATTAATTTCACAATGAACAAATTCTGTCAACTCTGATCCAATTCTTAAATCCTCATTTTTTGTGGACTGGAGAACTAATGATATACGATAGTATTATACCCAGAAGTTCAGGGTTGTAACCCTTCATTTTTTATTTCGATATTTTTTCTTTTTTGCTTTGTTCCACTTTTTTTCTTCTTTTTTTGATCTTGAGTAAACCTTTTTATGTCCTTTATTGTTCAGACTTCGCCTCAACAATTTAAACACACTATGATCTTTTTTCTTTTAATACATTTTTTCATTTTATTTTTACTTTTATTAAAATCATCACTGGTGAACATCACACAATACATTTTTCTCACATTTTTTACATTTCTACATATTTTTTTTATAAATCTTCATCTAAATAAATTATTTAAAATATTGACACTAACTATTTATCTATTTTGGCCCCATAATACCATACTACTGACACTTTAAATCACTTTATTTATTGAGCTGCTATATAGCTTAGGACAACTTTCCTAGCTTGTGACCCAGTATAACACAAAATTCTAGGGTTCCAACCCCCCTTTTTCTTTTATTATATTATAATTTTTCTGCCGAAAATACACATTTTATAATTTAAATGAGAAAATGTAATTTAAAGGGAACCTGTCACCAGATTTGGGGCCTATAAGCTGCGGCCACCACCAGTGGGCTCTTATGTACAGCATTCTAACATGCTGTATATAAGAGCCCAGGCTGCTGTATAAAACGTAAAAATCACTTTATAGTACTCGCCTAAACAGTCGCTGCGGTGACATTCGGACATATGGGCGTCTCCGTTCTCCGGTGTCGGCGCCTCCTCTTTCGGCCATCTTTGTCGTCTTTCTTATGAAACCGGTGTGCATGACGCATCTTACGTCATCTACACTCACCGGCTTTGAGGTCCTGTGCAGGCGCACTTTGATCTGCCCTGAGCTGGGCAGATCAAAGTATTGTAGTGCGCCTGCTTGAGACCGGCAAGTGTGTATGACATAAGATGCATCATGCACACAGGCTTCAGAAGGAAGATGAAGATGGGCGAAAGAGGAGGCGCCGGCACTGGAGAACGGAGACGCCGTTATGGCCCAACTCCACCGCAGCGACTGTTTAGGTAAGTACTATAAAGTGATTTTTATGTTCTACGCAGTGGCCAGGGCTCTTATATACAGCATATTAAAATGCTGTATATAAGAGCCCAGTGGTGATTGACGCAGCTTATAGGCCAAAATCTGCTGACGGGTTCCCTTTAAAGACAAGTATATTGCTAACAGTCTGATCTTTATATTAAATTACAGTAGGCATGTCTTTGTCATGTATGTGTATATATAGGTACTTTTTCTGTACAACCATAGACTGTTGATTTGTCTTTTGTTCTGAGGAAGGAGACTGAGGGGCACTTTGCACACTACGACACCGCAAGCCGATGCTCGCGATGCCGAGCGCGATAGTCGCCACAGCTGCGATATCATGGTGATAGCTGCCGTAGCGAACATTATCGCTACGCCAGCTTCACATGCACTCACCTGCCCTGCGACATTGCTCTGGCCAGCGACCCTCCTCTTTATTAAGGGGGCGGGTCGTGCGGCGTCATAGTGACGTCACATGGCAGGCGGCCAATAGAAGCGGAGGGGCGGAGATGAGCGGAACATAAACATCCCGCCCACCTCCTTCCTTCCGCATAGCTGGCGTGAGCCGCAGGACAGAGGTAGGAGATGTTCCTCGATCCTGCGGCTTCACACACAGTGATGTGTGCTGCCGCAGGAACGAGGAACAACATCGTAACATCGGTCCTTCCTAAATTATGGAAATGCCCGAGGCTACACCGATGATACGATTACGACGATTTTGCGCTCGTTAATCGTATCAAAAAGACTTTACACACCACGATATCGCCTGCGACGCCGGATGTGCGTCACTTTCAATTTGACCCCACCAACATCGCATCTGCGATGTTGTAGTGTGCAAAGTGCCCCTGAGTTTCTCTGAAATGTGATGCCCTGGCAAAACCAGATGGTCACACAGTATAGACACCCCCGCATAACACCTATCCCACACAGGGTTAAACCAGCCGACAAAATCCTAGTCACCCCCTCAGGGAAGGACAGACACACCAGTGGGCAGGACCAGGCGGAAGGAGAATGCCCACCTAGAGGTCTGGAGAGCCCGGGGGGGAAAACAGTTAGTTAAGTGGAGTTTGGAGTCAAGTGTGTAGTTGAGTAGTAGGAGTTCAAGTTAACAGACGTCAGGGTTGGAGCCCCGGCGTGCTGGCTAGGTGGCAGACAGTGGTCAGTGCCAGCAGGGAAGATGGCTGCTGGACATCCGAGGTGGACCGGGGCAGGGTTGTAGCCCGCCGGTACCGACACCGGAGAACCGACCTGGAAACCGTGCACTAGAGAGGGTACTTGGACCCTGAAGCCAGGACCGGCACCCACAGCCAAGCTAATTAACCAATTGAGGGCAGGATTTTAGGTCCTGTCTCAACCTAAGTCCTGAAAAGTAGGCAACCACCCACCGAGAGGGATAGGGCATCCGCCAGGGCCCGGTAAATCCCACGGGTCTGCGTCTGACGGGCACGGCTCCCAACCAAAGGACCGGGAGCGGACTCCTGCATTACACACCGGGAAGTCTATCACAGAAAACACTGAGTGCAGAGGAAAGTGGCATTGACCACCAGCCCGGGTGTGGGACAATAAATACACCCCCGGCCGCAGCAGCCGGCCACCATCACCTTAGTTTACCAAAAGACTTGTGTGATTTGTTCAACCGTGAGTAACATCCCCGGCCTGACTGGTTGCGCCGGCCCCTGCCGCTACCATCCCCTGCACAGAGACATTGGGCCCCGGGGCATCCATCCCTGCCCACGGAGAGGTTAACATCCAGCTGCTAGCCCATCGCCCCCAGGAGTCCCACAGTACCAGCGGTGGTGCTACACCTCACCACATACCGTGGGTGGCGTCACAGACAGTTTTCAACAACAACCGTACAAATACGTCCTCATTTATTCAAAGTGACCGCGCGACCCCTGGGTCCGGTAGAGTCCCTCAAGCCATACCGCAGATCCGGATCCGAGCAGCGTTAGCTGCTGGCATGAGGGTGGCACAGAAATGCGTAGACCCGAATAAAAGAAGATATTTGATATAATCAACATTTTTTTCATTCTTGGACAGTGCGGCATTAACCGTGATTCTCCTCTCTAGTATTGAGGTGATAAATATAGTAAGCCAGCCAAATTGCTTTAAACTTTTCAATTTATTCCAAAATATATAATACATTTTGAGAAATTCTGTAATTTTCAATATATAATATAATATTGTAATATATTTTGCATTTTGTTTTCATGCAGGTTCCTCCAATCCTTTTGGATAAGCAGTTTTCTGAATTCACTCCAGACATCACCCCAATTATTTTGGCGGCTCATACAAACAATTATGAAATTATAAAGCATCTTGTTCAAAAAGGAGTCTCAATCCCCAGACCACATGAGGTGCGCTGTAACTGTGTGGAATGTATTTCCGGATCTGATGTGGACAGTTTACGGCACTCTCGATCAAGACTTAACATCTACAGGGCATTGGCGAGTCCTTCTTTAATAGCACTGTCAAGTGAAGATCCTTTCCTCACAGCATTCCAGCTGAGCTGGGAGCTACAGGAATTAAGCAAAGTAGAAAATGAATTTAAATCCGAATATGAGGAGCTATCAAAGCAATGTAAGCAATTTGCTAAAGACCTGCTGGATCAGACAAGGAGCTCAAGAGAACTGGAAATTATCCTCAATTACAGGGATGATGGTAGCATATTGGAAGAGCAGAATGGTAATGACCTTGCCCGATTAAAATTGGCAATTAAGTATCATCAAAAAGAGGTAAGCACTCATTTATAACAGAATGCAATTGTATTATATGCATATAAAGAGTTTTTTTGCAAATGTAAAAAATATGCTGTGCTTTTTGCTGAAATTTAGCTCACATTTGGCTTTCTTACAGAAAAAAAATAAAATCTATGACATTTTCTGAGTTTAAACATACTGAATTACTTAGATTAATGTAGGTCATGCCCTGATTCATTTTTCCCACCAGTTTTTTCAATTGGATAGGCACAATGTTACTATCATTAAAGGATTTAATCAGGTAAAAAAAAAAGATGCATGCTTTCCTTTAAAAACATGGGGGTAGTACTGGCTGTAGGAGACTATGCTACAAAGTACCACCTAGGAGAAGTGGATACCCTAATAATCAATGCCTAACCCTTTAAAGAGCTTTGCGAAATGGACAGGGATAAATGCTAAGTCAGAAATTAGTTGGACACTGACTTTTAGGCCGGGGCCACACGGGTCACTACTGCGATGCTCGCATGACACTCGGCTCATGCTGGCAGTACAGCGGGAGCCGCATGTCATGCGAGTCTCCCTGCGTCTAAGGTCCGACCGTGTGAGTGGACCTCAGCTGCGGGGGGCGGGCCGCCTCTGAGGAGGGGCTGGCCATCGTTGTGAAGGGGAGGGAGGGATTTCTCTCCCTCTCTCCTCCGTAGCCGGCTATTGCGATTCTCATTCTGCACTCGTGGTACACCGGTGTACCGCGCATGCAGTGCGATTTTTCTCTCGCCCCATTCACTTGAATGGGTGCGAGAGAAAATAGTCTCACATTACAATCGCAGCATGCTGCGATTGTTTTCTTGGTCCGATTAGGGCTGAGAAAATAATTGCTCATGTGCACTGACACACAGGCTAGATTTGGTCCGAGTGGAATGCGATGTTTTATTGCACTCCACTCGCACCAATTTTCTCGCCGTGTGGCTTAGGCCTTAGGGGTTGTTACCTTTCCTAGAAGGTTCTTTGCAAATTGCTTTCCTTCTGCAAAGAAGTTGGATTGCATGCTTTTCTCCCATGGAGCATTCTTTATAGATCCAATAGCTGCTATATTTAAAAGGGTGGTTCACTCATATTCATTATTGGCCACTACGATATTATGTTGAGAAACAATGTATCTCCCAAATACCTTGTGTTGCCAATACTACCTGTGAGCAGTGCTATTGCGGACAGCACTTCCCCATAGCCTGACCCCCAAGCTCCGTGACCTCGGGGATCCGATGATGTCACATCAACTTTCTGTTCCCCTGACATCACCGCGGCCAGCCCCAGCCTCCGTGAGTGACTGGCCTGTGGGCAGTGTTTCACCGCTCATCACAGCCCAGGGTAACAGCCCATGATCTCCCTCCTCCTTCACTGCAGAACACACAAGCAAGAGCGATGCTGGACTTTGGTGAGCGGTGAAACTCTGCTCACAGCCCAGTCACTCAGGAAGACTGGGGCTGGTCGCGGTGTCAAGGGAACAGGAAGTTGACGTGACATCACTGGATCCCTGAAGTCATGGAAATATGGGGAAGAGTGGTCCGCAATAGGACCACTCACAGGCACTTTTGGCAACCAGCGTCGGACTGGCTACCGGAGGAATCTCCAGTAATGCCAGGCCTGGATTCAGTTACCTGCTTTGCACTCTGGAGCTCTCTGCTGCAGCCTGGTCTGATCTCAGAGTTTGCAGGACTGCACCGCGAGCGCCGAGTGATTGATTCCCCGGTGACTGCGGTTCAGTTCATAACAGCTGCAGACTGGCCGGTTGATCTCCGGAGTTCAGGTGAGAGCACCGGAGATCAGCCCAGGATGTCTGCAGCTGTCATGAACTGAACCGCAATCATCGGGGAATCAATCACTCGGCGCTCACGGTGAAGTCTAGGCTGCACTCTGGAGCTCAGGTGAGAGCTCCGGAGTGCAATACAGGTAAGTGAATCCAGGCCTGGTATTACAGGAGATTCCTCCAGTAGCCAGTCCGACGTTATTCGCAACACAAGGTATTTGAGAGAAACCTTGTTTCTCAACATAATATCATTGTGGCCAGTAATGAATATGGGTGAACCACTTCTTTAAGGAATACTAGAATTTCCTCCCATTTTGTTTAAAAGAGATTGCACTGGCTTGAAATCAAAGTTTACAGTCACTTTATGTGATTGCATCCATCAGAATCCTCACAGAGAGCAGCGCAGGATTCTCTGGTGCTGCCGGTGAGAGCGGAAAGTCACATGGCTGCAAGCATCTGATTTGCATACCTCCATTATCATTCTGACCTGATGTGTTCTTCTTCTCTGTGAATTTCTATTGAGAGAGGATGAGCATTTCTAGTTTGCTCAAAACTGCAAGAATGCAAATTGCATACTTGAGGTCAAGTAACCCAATACTCTCTCTAGCAATATCGGGGAATTAAGCCACTGCATGGACCACATACTGTAAGAAATCAGAAGTCTGCAGTCCCACAGAATGACCCCCCTGTTAAAGGCATGGAACTTAGCCTGCTAGACTCTGCTCTTTCCTGATTAGGGGCATACATCCAGAAACATGCTGTCGGTAGAAGAGTTTCTAGCATGGTATTTATCAATGGGCATGTTCCAAGACTCAACCTTACTTGCTGTGTACTTAATAGGCATGAGCAGCAGATTTTATTGAAGTTCAAGTGAACTCAACATATTTTGCTAGGGCAAAATAGATGATAATGGGAGGTAACAAACAGCATATTTTACAAGACAAAATAACAGACTTTTTAGATAACTTATAGCATAAAAATGGACTAAAAATTCAGGAAGTTAGAGTCAGTTCAAAAGCAGAAACTAAATATTGAAAGGAATTGAAGGCCTCCCATATGATGAGAAGTTGGAACAGTTGGGTTTGTTTATCTTAGAAAAAAGACATCTCAGAGGAGATCTCATTTATGTGTATAAATACATGTGTGATCAATACAAAGGACTGGCACATAACGTATTGCTAAAGGGGGCTTTACACGGTATGACATCGCTAATGCGAACTCGTTGGGGTCACGGAATTGGTGACGCACATCTGGCCGCAATTAGCTATGCCGTTGCGTGTGACACCTATGAGCGATTTTGCATCGTTGCAAAAACGTGCAAAATCGCTCATTGGTGACATGGGGGTCCATTCTCAAAAATAGTTACTGCAGCAGTAACGAGGTTGTTCCTCGTTCCTGCGGCAGCACACATCGCTCCGTGTGACGCCGCAGGAACGAGGAAGCTCTCCTTACCTGCGTCCACCGGCTATGCGGAAGGAAGGAGGTGGGCGGGATGTTACGTCCCGCTCATCTCCGCCCCTCCGCTTCTATTGGGCGGCCGCTCAGTGACGTCGCTGTGATGCCGCACGGACCGCCCCCTTAGAAAGGAGGCGGTTCGCTGGTCACAGCGACGTCGCCGGGCAGGTAAGTATGTGTGACGGGTCTGGGCGATGTTGTGCGCCATGGGCAGCGATTTGCCCGTGTCGCGCAACAGATGGGGGCGGGTACCCACACTAGCGATATTGGGACCGATATCGCAGTGTGTAAAGCCCGCTTTACAAAGACCTTACAAAGGACCAGGGGGCATTCATTGCATAAGGCGGAAAGATGATTTCAGTTAGCTATATAGGAAAGGGTTCTTTACTATTAGAGCAGTAAGACTGTGGAATGCCCTATTACAAAATGTAGTAATAGTAGACACTATAACAGCATTTCTAAAAGGCCTGGATGTTTTTGTCACAACTTGTGTTTTTCCATCCATGAAAAACACATATACTACAAGTCTAAAGGGGGCTTCACACGCAGCGATATCGCTGGTGAAAGCACCCGCCCCCGTCATTTGTGCGTCACGGGCAAATCTCTGCCCGTGGCGCACAATAATGTTAGGAGCCGTCACACGAACTTACCTGCCTAGTGACGTCGCTGTGGCCGGCGAACCGCCTCCTTTCTAAGGGGGCAGTTTATGCGGCGTCATAGCGGCGTCACTAAGCGACCGCCCAATAGAAGCGGAGGGGCGGAGATGAGCGGCTGGAACATCCCGCCCACCTCCTTCCTTCTGCATTGCTGGCAGCCGCAGGTAAGCTGTAGTTCGTCATTCCTGAGGTGTCACACGTAGCGTTGTGCGCTGACTCAGGAACGACGAACAACCTGCGTCTTCAACAATCAATGATTTTTAGAAAATGAATGACGTGTCAACGATGGACTATTTGGTGAGTATTTTCCATCGTTAGTGGTCGCTCGTACGTGTCACACGCAATGACGTCAATAATGATGCCGGATGTGCGTCACGGAATCCGTGGCCCCGGCGATATATCATTAGATACGTCGCTGCGTGTAACAGGGCCTTAATTCTCAGCCTATGGCATGGGGACTAGTGGGTGGGCTGTCATTCCTTCGTCTTTTTGCCCACTGGACTCAGAAGGTCAAAGTGAGTGGGGATTTCAATCAATAACATTATTTAAATATATCCTAATGATTACCAGTTTATCAAACATTGTGGGTAATTGGATTGGATTGGTACCCGCTGCCGCAAGTATCCTCAACGGCCACTGCTACCACACACAACCATCCATCCATCCATACCAGCTGAATCCACGAACCCAGATGCTGCTGTTCCTATCTTCAGAGACTGTCTGTATACGTACCCTAGGGGCCAGTCATCTCAGCATAAGTCTTCCTGAGTGGTACCCGGTCTCACACCTGCAGTGCAACACCCTCACCATCAGAGGCTCTGGGGAAAACCAGGTGTGGTCCGGAAATTAAGGCCCACTGGTTTTTCTGTGTGATGCGGCTAGTGAGCTCACTAATCCCTTGTTCGCCTTGCGATCATAACACCCTGCTTGTTGCTAACTGCTTCACAGTTTGGTGGGAAAAATGATTAATGCGAATGTAAGAAATTAACCTTTAAGGAAATGTTATAGCCAAGTTGCTTATATGTTTTGAGTAGATTTTCCACCAACTGTTTATAGTTATCTGCTCTTGAGTTTCCTTAAAAATTAGTAACCATGAATGTAAATGCTACCTATGCCACCTTTTCCTTTCCTTCAACAAACAGACAATTGTCTCATCGAATCTGAGGTCCAATAAAGAATCCTTATCTTTGCTTCATTCAACCTTGTAAATTTATCAATTAAATACCTGAATGCTTTTGCATTTTTATCCATTCCTTTTTCAAAGTTCTTTATTAGGCCCAATTATAAGCAATGGTGGTAATAAAATCTTATGTGGATCAACAAGTGCTGGATGCAGGACAGTTTTACTCTCTGGCTGAAGCGAATGTTGAACAGGCTAGTCTCTTTTATTGTAGTGATATTCTCTTCTACACACAATTATCCCACTCACGGAAAGTAGCCATACTTTGTGCATCCACCCTAGAGACCAAGTAAGAGGGCAACCACCTTTAAGTTGCCACATAGGGGCCACAAATGATGGTAATAGTTCAGGCACCTCAACAGCTGTTTCATGTTGCCATAGGATTCTTTCATGTCAACTGTGCAACCAACTGAAATTGAAGGTAGCACATTTCCATTATACAGCACGATGACTCTTAGGCTTGTTTTGGATGAATTGATGAAGAGCCTCCATACCTCTGGATTATGAGGACTTATCTTCAGGACTTCCATCTCCATTAAATTGTTGATGTTGTAGTGAAGCGACCGGTGGTAGGGCCGCGGGTGTGTGTGTATGCTCTATTCCAACAAAATCCCCATACTCAGATTTTACCGGTAGTAACATTTCTTTACTAGGAAACATATTTATAATACAATCAACCGAACTATCTGCGCACATGAGTATAGTGGAGTCCCTGGATTTTCACTCCTTCCGGGTAGGCAGCAAGAAGAAAGGAAAAACAACAACAAAGAAATGGCGGCAACTTTCCCTAACTTTCCCTACAATCACGTACCAGTCTATCCCGGAAGAAGATGCCGCTCCCACGTCGCAGGCCTGGAGTCTCACGATGATGGGTCCCGGTGCAGCGCTGAAGGGATGCAGCTCCTCGGTCTTTTCCTTTGATCTTCCCCCGCTGGTAACGGATTCTAATCAGTCTTTTAGTCCCGGGGCACGCCGAGCAGAAGAAGGGAGGTCACAGCCCCTGCACTTACACTCTGGTTGCGATGCTCTGCAGTCCGGTTAGATCCTTGGTGAAAACAAAGTCCTGCAGACCGGGAATGGCAGAAACCACTTCCACAGGGTGATTTCTCCAAGACTCCGGTGGCAAAAGAGCCCTCTGTTCAGGGAGACCACACGCAGCTCTCCTCTGGCTGAGCTCTGGAGCTGAACAACCTTCCCGCACTTTTTTTCTTCCTGGTTTTCACACACACGCTGCAGTAGGGGATTTCCCAGCTCTGTGTTTGTGATTGCACAGTCTGACACTGCCCCCTTGTGGGCAATTGCTGAAACAGTATTCAAATCCATTTTTACATTAATGATGCAGTCTGAATTGTTGATCCCATTACATACCCCCCACTTAAAGGTTGGCAGTCCCTGTCAACTACCGTCGGTTCCCAGGCAGCGATGACTGCAGATGTCACAGGGGTTGGTTGAGAAGTGGGCCATACATACTGGTCCCTGTAAGACCGCCCGGGCGGGATCCCAGCAGTGGTGCGGTCAGTGCGTCTCAAGGGTCGGTTGTTCCCCTCCCTGTCACTGTCTTTACGCCCCACTTCAGTCAGCACTCCGGGGGAAGAACTGGGTTGTGTAGGTGGGTCACCAATCCCAGAGTCAATGTGATCACTATGCTGGGAAACGTCCGTGACGTCAGTCGTGTTGGTAGCGTCACCCCCTCCGGGTACTGTGGTAGGGGAGTCAGGCTGGGATCGGCAGGGACGCAACATATTTCGGTGCACAGTGCGGATGCTGCGACTGTCTTCACCCCGCACTCGGTATACATGCCCGTTGGGGTAGGGGCGTTCGATTACCCGGTAGACCTCAGTCTCCCACTTGGTTCGAAGTTTCCCTTGGGGCTTCTTGATACGGAGCAGGACTAGCTGTCCCAACTTCAAGGGCTGCTCTTGCACGGGGAGTGGGTCAGCATGTATCTGGCCCCGGATTTGTTGGCTCACCAGCCGGTGTACAGTCTCCATCTTCTGTCGGTGAGCATTTAGCCAGGAGGGGTAGTTATGGCAGACATCATCTCCAGGGCGGAATAGGTTCAGGTCATGGACCCCTTTTCCGGGGCGGCCAAAGAGAAGGGTGTGTGGGGTGTAGCCAGTCACAGAGTGGACCTGGTTGTTGTAGGCCCATACTAGATCAGGAAGGAATTGGGGCCATTGGTCTTTCTTATCATCGGCCAAGGTGCGGATCAGCTGGAGTAGGGTCCGGTTGAAGCGTTCACATGCACCGTTCCCTTGTGGGTGGTAAGGAGTGGTCCTCGACTTCTGGATCCCATACATCCGATGCAGCTCTTCGATGACTCGGCCTTCGAAACAAGCCCCCTGGTCGGAGTGCAACCTCTGTGGGCACCCGTAGACATGGATGAACTGTCGACAGATGGCCTGAGCAGCCGATTCAGCCGTCTGGTCTTTGGTAGCGACAGCGACAGCGAATTTTGTGAAGTGATCCACCATGACTAGACAGTACTGATAGCCACTGCTCGCCGTCCCAATCAGCAGATAGTCCACCATCAACAGCTCAAGGGGCCTGGATGTTTTAATTGTCTGAACAGGTGCACGCTGCTCAGGGGACTTGTGTAGTTCGCAGGTGCGACAGGTCTGGCAGACGTCTTCAACCAGCTTGCGGAGCCCCGGACAATAGATGGACTGTTGAATCCACCGAAAGGTCTTGTCTATTCCGAAGTGTCCATTCCTTTTGTGGGCTTGGGCCACCATCTCATGGGCCAATTGATCAGGCACCACAACTTGTGTGCATTCCTCCAGCATGTGCGACAAGAGAACCTTCCGGTATAGCACTCCTTCTCTCAGAATCAGCCGGTCCCACTGACTGAGCAGGGTCAAGGTCCCGGTAGACAGTCGTGCCCGTATATCGGCGGGAGGCTTCTGCTGCCGCTTCACCCATTGTTTGAGTAGAGCCCATTCAGGGTTCTGGTCCTGGATCCTGCACCACTCCTGGGGTGGCAAGGCGACTCCCACTGGAGTTCCAGCTTCGCCCACAACGAACTGGCGGTAATCCACCATCTGTTGGGCGAGCTTTGCAAAGTCAGGCGTCTCGTCCCCTTCTAATTCTTCATCCCGGTCTCGGTTGAGTAAGGGGTATGACACTCTAGACAGGCTGTCCGCATTTTGATTCTCAGCTCCAGCCCTATATTTGATCTTGTAATTGAACTTGGAGAGCCAAGCCATCCAACGCTGCTCCATGACTCCGAGCTTCGCATTTTCTAAGTGGGCCAACGGGTTGTTATCGGTCAGGACTAGTACTTCGGTCCCCGTGAGGTACCCTGCAAATTTCTCCGCCATAGCCCACGTTAGGGCCAACAGCTCCAGCCAGAACGAGCTATAATTGGTGGGGTTCTTCTCGCCCTCATGTAGGGACCGACTGGCATAGGCTATGACCCGTTCCTTGCCTTCTTGTACCTGTGAGAGTACTGCCCCTAGACCCTGTAGACTGGCATCGGTGTGTAGTTGAAAGGGCAGGTTGTAGTCCGCATATGCCAGGATGGGGGGAGACGTTAAGACACCCTTTAGGGCTTGGAAGGACTCTTCCTGGCTGGGTCCTCAGCTGATGGGTCGTCCTCTGGGGCTGTTGGTGGTCCCTCGAAGCAGGTCATGCAAGGGTGCAGCAAGTCGGGCGAAGTTTTTGACGAACCGGCGGTAGTAGCCGGCCAACCCCAGGAAAGCCCTGACCTCCTTGACGTTTGTGGGCTGCGGCCAATCCCGTACGGCGGCTATCTTCTCTGAAGATGGCTGGACACCTTCAGCTGAGATCCGGTGGCCCAGGTAATTGATCTCGGGCTGCAGAAGACGGCACTTGCTGGGTTTCAACTTCAGGCCATGTTCTCTCAACCTACTGAACACACGGCCCAGCTGCTGCAGGTGTTCTTCAAATGTGGCCGAATAGACTACAATGTCGTCCAGGTAGATGAGGGTGAAGTCGAAGTTGAAGTCTCCCAAGCAGCGCTCCATCAGCCGCTGGAAAGTCCCCGGCGCGTTGTTCAGACCAAAGGGCATCCGGTCGAACTCGTACAGGCCCATGGGTAAGATGAAAGCAGTCTTCTCTCTATCTTTCTCATGCATAGGTACCTGCCAATATCCGCTGGCCAGATCCAACGAAGAGAAGTATTTGGCTTTCTTCAGGGCTGTCAGGGATTCTTCGATCCTTGGCAAGGGTACGAGTCCCGGATGGTGCAAGCATTCAAACGGCGGTAGTCCACACATAATCTCAGGGATCCGTCCTTCTTCTTCACTAACACTACCAGTGCCGCCCAGGGGCTCTGGCTTTCTCGTACCACTCCCGCGTGTAACATGGAATTCAGGAGATTTTTCACTTCTTGGTATTGCTGGGGAGGAATTTGGCGGTACCTTTCACGGATAGGAGCAGTGTCACCGGTGGGGATTTCGTGCTTGATACTGGTGGTGCACCCAAAGTCGGTGTCATGCCGGGCAAAGGACGCCTGATGCTCTTGAAGTAGCTCTTCCACCTGGGACACCTCCCGTTTGGAGTATTGGGATACGTCCAACTGACACTTCTCTCGTAGCTCTCGCCCCGCGTTGGTGTCACCCGCGACAGCGGCCATGGCAGAGACCGTCACTGTCCAATCTCCCTCTGTAGACGGTACAAACTGGAGGGGGCTCATAGGGTTCACTTCTTCGGTTAGAGCGTAGACTCGGGCGAGCTGTGTCCCGGCTTCTAGGTCAACGCTCACGTTAGCCGTGTTGCCCAGCCTGACAAGAATTCTTCCCTTTCTCACTACTGCTAGAGTTCGAGCGACTAGTGGATTCAGCTTCCCTTCCTTCGGGGAGCGCGGCTCAATCAGCACCTCCACGCCTTCAAGCTGTCTCATGGTGCTAAGGGGTAGTGAGATAACTGTCTCTTTCCCAGCTGGTAAGGTGATCCTAGTATGGCGGGGTACGGTGACCGTGGCCAGCGGCAGTTGTTCTTCTGTCATTCGCTGGAGGTTGCAGGTCCGGACCACTTGCTGAAAGGCACGGCGGGTGGCCCTATGTGCGGTCACTTCTTGCCAGTACTTGGGCCCCTTCTTGGTAAACAACACCAGATTCAGGTCTTTCAAGATGTTCATCCCAATAATCATGGGCGTTTCTGATCCAAAGCCTTCCCTGACCACGATTATCCCTCTCTTCCCGAGATCTTGGCCACAGATTTCGGTGTTCATCCAGGCAACTCCCGTCACCGGAATGGGTAGATTATTGGCTGCTTTGATCTTGATGGCGGTATCAGGGTCATAGGCAACCCGCGGCTTTAGACATTCTTCGTAGAACTGCTCGGAGATGGTGGATACCTGAGACTCAGTATCCATTAACCCTTGTACGGCGATCCCTTCCAGTAATACTTCCAGGGTGGGGCTATTTGATGCAAGTTTGTTTCGTGGCTGGCTCTGTTTTCCTACACCCCTCTCTTTGGCATCCCCTGCCGAGTGAGCCTCTTTGGCAGGGGCGTCTAGTTTAAAGGCGGCCACTGTTGTGAGACATGACTTGCTGGTTCTGGTAGATCGGACTGTGGAGGAGCTTGAAAGTTCTGGGGGCAACGGTTGGCTCTATGGCGGGGATCGCCGCATGTCCAGCATCTTCCCATCGGCCGGCTGGGTTGTTGTCTCGGTTGCCGGCCCGCCTGTTGGTCTAAGGTGAGCTGTAACACCTGTTTCTGCAACTCTGCCACCATCTGTTTCAGTTCTTCCGTGTTGCTGTTCGGAGTCCCGATACCAGATATGGACCTGCAAGCCGCAGTATATGTCTGTGTCTCCACGACAGGTCCCCTTGAATGTTCTATAGCTTCTTGTTTGGCCTCAGCGAACGTAAAGGCCGGATTTATCCGGAGTAGATCTTGCAATGAGCGGTTAAGGTACGGGTCTCTCAATCCGGTCACGAACTGATCTCTCAACACCAGGTCACGGGTACCCGTACTAGCTATCTGTTCTTCGTTTCTACCGACTTGTTCTAGTAGCACTTGAAGGGCATTGGCATATTGAGGAATGTCCTCCGACTCGAGTTGAGTACGCCGGAAGAACATATAGCGCAATGTTCCCGCATATGTGGTCGGCCCATAGGTGTTCTCCAGCACCCGCACCAAGTCATCCAACGTACGCTGGCCCCTAACCGTCTCCAGCCTGACTGTCGTCCACGCTTCCCCTTCTAATGTTAGCATGGCCATTTCTGCTAAGGTCTTAGGATCAGTGTTATACATTTCCCCCACTATCTTAAGTTGTTCAGTCCATTCAGTTACAGGATAGTTCCGTCCGTCAAACTTCCTCACCTGATTGACAATAGACGGCGGGGGAGCTGTCCGGTTATAAGTTACTACCGGGGGATGATTTTGTTGGTCACACATCCTGCCGACTACGCCACATGAAGCGACCGGTGGTAGGGCCGCGGGTGTGTGTGTATGCTCTATTCCAACAAAATCCCCATACTCAGATTTTACCGGTAGTAACATTTCTTTACTAGGAAACATATTTATAATACAATCAACCGAACTATCTGCGCACATGAGTATAGTGGAGTCCCTGGATTTTCACTCCTTCCGGGTACGCAGCAAGAAGAAAGGAAAAACAACAACAAAGAAATGGCGGCAACTTTCCCTAACTTTCCCTACAATCACGTACCAGTCTATCCCGGAAGAAGATGCCGCTCCCACGTCGCAGGCCTGGAGTCTCACGATGATGGGTCCCGGTGCAGCGCTGAAGGGATGCAGCTCCTCGGTCTTTTCCTTTGATCTTCCCCCGCTGGTAACGGATTCTAATCAGTCTTTTAGTCCCGGGGCACGCCGAGCAGAAGAAGGGAGGTCACAGCCCCTGCACTTACACTCTGGTTGCGATGCTCTGCAGTCCGGTTAGATCCTTGGTGAAAACAAAGTCCTGCAGACCGGGAATGGCAGAAACCACTTCCACAGGGTGATTTCTCCAAGACTCCGGTGGCAAAAGAGCCCTCTGTTCAGGGAGACCACACGCAGCTCTCCTCTGGCTGAGCTCTGGAGCTGAACAACCTTCCCGCACTTTTTTTTCTTCCTGGTTTTCACACACACGCTGCAGTAGGGGATTTCCCAGCTCTGTGTTTGTGATTGCACAGTCTGACACTGCCCCCTTGTGGGCAATTGCTGAAACAGTATTCAAATCCATTTTTACATTAATGATGCAGTCTGAATTGTTGATCCCATTACAGTAGCATGCGACAAGATCACCTTCTATGAAGAAGTATTGGACAAGATCTTTACCATGGTTGCGGAACAAAGAAATCCAAACATTGCCTGCTAGGAGATTCACCGGCTGTAGTACAGAACCGAAGAAGACATAAACTTGGGGAGATCCAAATCTCTAACAAGATTGTTCAGTACACTTTGTGTTATAAGGTATGGTTCAGGTAAAGTTGCTGATAGAAAGTCTGGCTCATGAGAGGAAGCTGCTTCATCATGACACCAAGCACCCTGTTCTTCCTCAATTGACTTGATTGAAAATATTTCTGGTGCTTTACAACTGGCAGTTTTTCTGTATGTGGTACTGGGCATATTCCAAATAGAATGTTTGGATTCTGTAAAGTTCACTTCTTCCTTGAACGCTTTTCCTCATTTGTAGCACCATATAGAATTCGCAATTGGTTATGTGATTGGTTGGCTCTCTCAAAATCATTGGGACTGTAGAAAGCAGAGATTGCCTCTTCCCACACAACTGTCACGGGCGGGGGTGCAGACCACAACAGGGGGAGCTACTCAATACGCTCGGATCCGGGGTTGTGGCTGTGGCTCGAGTGGCAGTCGGATCCGGGGCTCGTGCAGCAGCCCGTCACCCACAACCTAATAAAGGGGTTATTTACAGGGGAGAGTTTGTCAGTGACGCCACCCTTGAGTTGCGGTGATAGTTGGTGATACTGCCGCTTCCTTGGTATGGGATACCCGAGCTGATGGAGCGGGGCAGCAGGATGGTATCCCCTCCATGAGTAGGGGAGGTGTTGTCCCGGGGCTCAGGTGTAAGTGGAGTGCAGTGCTGGGGCACAGTCTGCAGGCTGGTCCGGATGATACTGGTGTACTCACAGTTTGAATAAAGTCACACAAAGTCCAAGTAGTAAACCAAGTGCCGGATACCGGTAGCCTCTGCAGGGGTGTGCTCGGGTCCCGCACACCGGTGAACAGAACAGGGACCCTTCCTCCTGCACTCTAGTTTGGTGTCTCGTGTGCTGACTAGTCCGCATGGAACGGGAAAAGTCCACTCCCGGTGTCTTTGCTGTGGGAGCTGTCGCCCGTGAGATCTAACCCTTGGGATTTTTGCAGGCACTTGCACCAGACGCCCTATCCCCCACATTGGGCTTCCGTCTCGCTCTATCTGGACTGCTCGTGGGACAAGATCTGGAATCTTGTCCCCTGCTGGTTAATTGACAAAGTGCTTGCAGGTGTTCTCGCCCTGGGGTCCAGGCACCCCGACTGTGCACGGCCTCCGGACCGGATTCCCGCTGTCGGCACTGGCGGGCTACAACCCTGCTCCGGTCCACTTAAGGTTTCCCGTGACCGTATCTCCGTCGCCTGTGGCCCTGCTCTGCCGTCTGCCACCTAGTCAGCTCAGGTAGTCCGGTAGTCCAGGAGCTACAACCCCCAACTACCACTTCACTCCTCTCACTTCCACTGCTCAGACTCATCTGTTCTACTTGACTGTCTTGTTCCCTCCCCTTAACACCACAGGACCCCTAGGTGGGCGTCACCATCTGCCTGGCCCTGTCCACTGGTGTGTCCCTATTGTCCTTGGGGGGGGTGACTTGGCTTTTGTGACTGGTGTAAGTACCTGTGTGTGGGTTTGTGTTGGTAGGACAAGGAAGAGAGAGTCCTGCATCTGGAAGATGGATGCAGTCTCCTGTAACAACCTGATTTTATCAGGGCGTCACACAACCACTTGGTAAGATGTGATGCACATCTATTGCAGCATATGTGTGGAGCTCAACTTTTATCCTGATCTCCTTTCCTGCAGCCAAAATACAGGTTGTAGGCTTTCCTTATCATGGTAGTCACATTTTGCCTTTGTGACAGAAAAGTGATTTCTCAGCAAATGTAGCAAAAACTCTCTCCTTTGATAATGCAAGAAAAAGTCTTATCTGACAAAAACATATAGAAACATAAAAAAATAAGAAAGACATAAGAAATCCAAAAACTGTATACTTTACACAAAGAGTAATGTCTAATGTCTGCTCTCCTGATCTATATATTTCACAATGGTAACGCGTGCAATTAACTCTAGAGTCAGAACCTCGGGGAGATCCATGTCCGGCCCATAGATCTTAACAGCTCATTTACATATAAGAGGTATGGATATCGAGGTATCATTTCATTCAATTTTCTATGATCTGCATGCCTATATAGATGACTTATGAAGGTTTATCCTAATGACAGTTTGACGATAATCGGTCATTTCTGTAAAACTGATAGGGAAGGCTTTTTCCAATCCCTTGTTCAGCCAATTGTGGTTCGCTTATCCCCATGAATTGACCCTCAGGCTCCGTGACCTCTGAGATCAAATTCCAGTTGACCTGACATCACCAAGGCCAGTACCAGTCTTCCTGAGTGACTGGGCTGTGGGCAAATTTTCACCGCTCATCACAGCCCAGCGTCATAGTTCTTGCTTGCAGCGCTCTACAGTGAAGGAGAGCACACACGAAATGATGGGCTGTCATGAGTGGAGAGACTTCGCCCACAGCCCAGTCACTCAGGGAGACTGGGGCCAGACGCGGTGATATCGGGTCAACTGAAAGATGATCTGGACATTACTGGATCTCAGAGGTCACTGAGCCCAGAGGTCCATTTTTGGGGATGAGCAGACCGCAATAGCACTGCTCAGAGGCAGAATTGGCTTAACAAGGTATTTGAAAAAAGCCTTCCCTATCAGTTCTACAGGGATGTGGCAACAAATGTCCTAAAACATTCTTACATCCTTTAACCCTACTTGCTTTCAAAGTGTTAATCGTTTACAGTTGCTAATCGAGGCAAAAGAATGCATACATTTGTATCATTATGTTTACAGTTGCACTTAGCTTGATTATTGGAGCCCTCTTTGAAGTTTTTGCTTTTTATCAGACATGTGATTCAATATTTCACAGAAGGCTAACATTTGTTTCTTGTAACATTCTATATACAGTATGTTGATGATCTAATCAGTATGTAAACTCCCACTCCCATCTATAAATACAGAATACAAGAATTGCGCAATGCACTTACTGAACTGTGTCCATATGCTTACTCCAAAGTGATTTAAAGAGAAATGACACCACGTAGTGTCTTGTAGACACAGACCCGTTTGTCATTCTTTTTCCTCCAGAAACACAATGTCAAACTGACAGATGTTATGTAATACAGACAATCTATTTAATTAATCAACAAGGCTCTTTCCATGGTAGAGAAATTAATTCTGCATAGTATAAACCCATAAAAGCTTTGCTAATGTGTATTTTAACAAATACTAATAAATCCTGTTGCACCCATTGGTAATTTATTCTAATAAGATTTATCAGATTTCCATTGGTGGTCTGTTTTTTACTCTAAATGCTGCTTTACTTTGAAAGCAGCCGCCCCCATCGGTTGTGCATCACGGGAAAATGGCTGCCCGTGGCGCACAATATCGCTAGGACCCGTCACACATACTTACCTGCCTATGTCACACAGCAGGTGTCCAATAGAAGCGGAGGGGTGAAGAGCAACCGAAGGAAAGTCACGTCCACCTCGTTGCTGGAGGACGAAGGTAAGGTGATGTTTGTCGTACCTGTGTTGTCACACGTAGCGATGTGTGCTGCCTCAGGAACGACGAACAGTCTGCATCCAGAACAAGGAACGATCTTTGGGAAATGGATGACGTGTCAACGATCAACGATTTGGTGAGTAATTTACATCGTTAGCGGTCGCTCGTATGTGTTACATGCAATGACGTCGCTAACGAGGCCGGATGTGCATCACGAATTCCGTGACCCCAACGACATCTCGTTAGCGATGTCGCTGCGTGTAAAGCCCCCTTAAAAATCCAGAACAATTTAATAGAAAACTGACAGTCACAAAAATTCTTCAGCCTTGATTCATTAAAGCCTGCTATACATGTTACGATTTCGCATACGATATCGTATGCGATCGTAACCGCCCACATCGTATGTGCGGCACGTTCAATTTGTTGAATGTGCCGCACAAACGATTAACCCCCGTCACACGTACTTACCCGTCCATACGACCTCGATGTGGGCGGCGAACATCCACTTCCTGGAGTGGGAGGGACATTCGGCGTCACATCGACGTCACGCGGCAGCAGGCTAATAGAAGCGGAGGAGCGGAGATGAGCAGGACATAAATATCCCGCCCACCTCCTTCTTTCTGCATTGTCGGCGGGAGCCGCGGATGGAGGTAAGCAGTCATTTAATGTTCCCGGGGTGTCACACACTGCGATGTGTGCTGCCTCGGGAACATTACACAATCGCACGTTCAATTTTTGAGGAATCAACGACGTGCATGCGATGAACAGATTTTCGTTCAATCGCAATTGCACGGAGGTTTTAAACGCTACAATCATACTTACGATGCCGGATGTGCGTGACTTACGACGTGACCCTGCCGACACATCGTAAGATTTATTGTAGCGTGTAAAGCACCCTTTAAGCCTGCTTTACACACTACAATATATCTTACGATGTGTCGGCGGGGTCACGTCGTAAGTGACGCACATCCGGCATCGTAAGGTACATTGTAGTGTGTGACAGGTACGTGCGATTGTGATTGAACGTTAAAACGTTCATCACATACACGTCGTTGAATCCTGACGAATTGCACATCGGGTTGTTCAATGTTCCCGAGGCAGCACACATCGCAGTGTGTGACACCCCGGGAACATTGAACAGATCTTACCTGCCTCCCGCGGCTCCAGCCGGCAATGTGGAAGGAAAGAAGTGGGCGGGATGTTTACGTCCCGCTCATCTCCGCCCCTCTGCTTCTATTGGCCGGCTGCCGCATGACGTTGATGTGACGCTGAACGTCCCTCCCACTCCAGGAAGTGGACGTTCGCTGCCCACAGCAAGGTCGTATGGACAGGTAAGTATGTGACGGGGGTTAATCGTTAGTGCGGCACGTTCAACAAATTGAATGTGCCACACATACGATGGGGGCGTTGCAAATTGCATACGATATCGTATGTGAAATTGCAACGTGTAAAGCAGGGTTTAGACTGATGTTTTGAACACCATTCTTAAAAGTAATCTGTCAGAAGGTTTTTGCTACCTGATCTGTGAGCAGCATGATGTAGGCAAGAGAGCCTGAATCCAACAATGTATCACTTAGTTTACTGGGTGCAGAGGTTTTGACAGATCCAGAGTTTTTAGATTATCCATGTAGATTATCCATGTAGTTTTTAGATTATCCATGCATTTATGAGCTCAGAAATCTGTCACTGCCCACACCAGGCTCTGTATGTACATTTCTATTCACAGTGAGCTATTTATCATAGTAGGAGGCATGCTGGATTAGCTGACCTCTAGCTGACTTAGTCCAGCAATTATAATGTACTGAAGCTAAAACAAACATTTCAGGAAAAACAACAGCAGACACTGTAATAAGAGATGCATGGCTGAAATCTGTGTGTTAACCTTTGCAGCATGTTGTCTTCTGATTACACAGCAAAAATCTGCTGACAGATGCTCTTTAACCCCTTAAGGACCGCGGGCTGTAAGATGACATTCTAAGCCATATAGGTGCAATCACCTGCGGCTGCTGTGGGCACAAATCAGCTGATTTGAAAAGCTGACATGTGTGCCTCACAGGCACGAGTGGATCCGTGATACACTCATGCCTTTTAACCCATTAAATCACGCTGTCAAAATGTGACAGACCGATTTAAATGCCTGTCATGGTAAATCTTCACTTACCTGGTTCCATCGGTGGCGCCGTGATGTGATCACTGTGAGCCGATGGTTGTCATGGTAGCACAGGGTCATGTGATGACTCATGTAGCTCACAGGACTCACTTCCTGTTTCACCTGGCTCAGTGATGCCTGTAACAAGAGGTGAGTATTTCTGGTGATCACAGCTGTGTAGCTGTGATCAACAGAAATAAATGAGCGATCAGACTGCTGATCCTTATAGTCCCCCAGGGGGACAAGTAAAATAAAAAAAATAAAAAAAGTAATAAAAAAAAGTTTTAAAAAGTGAAAAAAAATTACAAAAACCTAAAAGTTTACTAAAAATTAAAGGGTTAAAAGAATAAAAAATATACATACATTTGGTGTTGACGCATTCAGAAATGCCCGATCTATCAAAATAGAAAATCAATTAATCTAAATTAAATTAATTGATCTATCAGTTAATCTATTAAAATAAATGGCATAGCAGTACAAACATTCCAAAGCCAAAATTACATTTTTGGTTGCCGTAAATGTTGCGCTAAATGCAATAACAGGCAATCAAAACCTAGTATCTGCGCTAAAATGGTACCATTAAAAATGTCAGCTTGAGAAGCTAAAAAATAAGCTGTCACTGAGCCAAAGATCCCAAAAAAGAAGAACTTTACGGATCGCGGAAAATGGCGCAAAAAGTGCGCCACTTTTTTTGGACAAACCTCTGAATTTCTTTACCCCTTAGATAAAAGTACCGTATTTTTTGGACTATAAGACGCACTTTTTTCCCCCCAAATGTTGGGGGAAAGTGGGGGGTGCATCTTATAGTCTGAATGTAGGGCTGCGAGGGAATGAGGGTGCTGCGGTGGAGCGGGTCATCGACGGCACGAGCAGGCTGTACAACACCTGCCGTGACCACGTGGTATGCAAATTTCATATGCATGCATCTTCCCGCCCATTATCTCTCAGCGCTAAAGGTGGGCAAGAGGATGGGCGGGGGATGCGTGTATAATTAGCAGCTGGCCCGCGTGATCACCCCTGGCAACTACAGCCTGAAATGATCATGTGCGGCTATACTCACTGCCACCCGCGCATCATGATCAGCGCGGGGGCAGTGAATAAGTACGGTATACTCACCGGTCGTTCCCTGCCGCACCTCGATGTCCTCCTGTCTGCCGTCCAGTTGATCTGTGTAGAGAGTGGTGAGCACAGAGATGACGTCATCCCTGTGCGCACCGCTAGTCTCCACATACATCAGCGGTCGGCAGACAGGAGGACATCGCGATGCTGCAGGGGAACGGTGACGGCTCCACACAGGTCAGCGGTGCTGCTGCTGACACAGACAGGAAGACGAGCGATGCTGCAGGGAGTGAGGAAAGGTGAGTGTATACGTTTATTTTTTTCTTTGCCACAGGATACAGGCTATATACCAGGATGGGGGAATATTATGAGCAGGACGGGGGTATACAGCAGGATGGGGATATATTGTAGGATGGGGGCATATATCAGGATGGGGTATATGAGCAGGATGGGGGTATATGAGCATAATGGGGCTATATAGCAAGATGAGGGTATATAGCAAAATTGGGGTATATGAGAAAGATGTGGGTATTTATCTGGATGGGGGTATATATCAGGATGAGGGTAAATAACAGGATGGTGGTATATAGCAGGATGGGGGTATTTATCAGGATGGGGGTATATAAGAGGACGGGGGTGTGACGACATGGTCTCTGAGTGCCTTGCATGGGTTAACTTTCTTAACATTCAGCCAGACATGAAGACAGTTTGTTTATAGATGGGGGATAATCCTTCATTGCTCTACAAGACTCTTGGGAGTTTAGTATTGAAGTTTTTGTTGACTCATGTAATTGTTTTGGCCACTAAAGGCCAGACACCCAGATAACTCAATTATGAGAACTTCCCATTGTATTACTAAGTGAATTGCTAGATGTGATGTAATTTACCTGTCTCACCCTTGTCTCTGGATATTTGAATATAGCTTGAAATTCATCCAATAAGAGAAGCAACCTTGTACAACCAATCCGATAAGGGCACAGTATATACTAAGGGAAAGCTATGGCTATAAAAGGTGACTTCTTGGAGTCACCTGGTTGTTGATGGATGTTGCATGATCCAGTCTAAGCTCTTAGGAGCTGGCTAGGGGATCAGAACCAGGATGCCTTGTGGACTCGGTCTAGGGACTTTGGCTCCGACTAGAGGATCACTTGGCTACATGACTTCAATCTAGGGACTCCGATTCCGATTGGAGACCATACCACAGTCTAGGGATTTCGACTCCGGCTGCCAGGATTATATCATCATACCAGAGACTACATAAGGAAGAAACCCAGGTTGGGACAATCCAGTCACCTGACTACAGACGTTGCAGACCTCAGCCAGCTTCCTAAATTTGGCGTTATTCCAGTCTCGGTGGGTGCCCGCCAAAAAAGGGGTGCTGCTGGATTGGAGTAAGTAGCCCTGGAAGCTCTGGTGAGCCAGCGGAAGGGTGAGAAATACTTTTTCTAAAGATCTCTTTATCTATGCTAGTGTATTTGTGATGCCCCTGGACTATCAGGGTATTGCACAATCTTTCCTCCCGTGCAGTATCCACCTCCTTCTTGGTTTTGGGTCCCTAACTACATGGTGTTGCCTACATCAGCTAATCAAAACCCTAGATACACCCTGCACCACACCCACTAAACACACCAGTGGATGGCTTGAGTGGAATAGAGTCGCCCACCTGGGGGGTTGGAGGAGGGAGGTAATGGGTGTCAAGTGTGAGTAGTGGGGAGAAGTGTGTAGAGAGCAGATGTGAGAGGAGGTCAGGAGCAGGGCTCCTAGGAAAACAGTCTAGGTAGCAGATGGTGGTCTGGGGCTAGAGGAGCTGGACCACAGGTCGCAGGGGATCATGGCAAGGGACACGGATCTGTCGAGGAGGACAGCCGGCGGCCTTGCACCATCAGCGGGCTGGGACCAGGGCACGACAGGGTACGTGGACGCTAGGTCAGGGAGTAGCTTCAGGCAACCTGACAATTTACCCAAGGAGAACGGAGTCTTCAAGAGCCGTTCCCACCCACTCCAGAATCGGGGTACTAGCGCAACGAGTGGATAGGACTTTCCACTCAAAATGGTCCAGAAAATCCCAAGCGTGAACCCTGAGAGCAAGCTCCCACACTTAGCCATAGTGGGGAGCGGGACCCGGCAAGTTGTATACTATGACGGATCACCAGGTAACACCATTGGGGACGGGACCTGAACTAAGCTCCCCTCGGCGGCAGTGGTATCCAGAACTTTGGTTTATCCAGTTGTCGGTGTCAGCTTAATGGACTGAATGAGTACACAAGTGACCCCATTCCACCCAACAGCACTCCCAAACCATCACCGAGCCCCGGGGTATCCCCCCCTACCCATGGAGGGTCACAACACCTGGCTGCCCCACTCCATCAACCCCGGGTACTCCCAATTGCAGCGATGGTACTCCTAAATTACCACATACCACGGGTGGCGTCTCGAACTTATAACCTCCCTTGTAAATATTCCCCCTTCATTTCGAGTGGCCGCACGACCCCCGGGTCCAGAGACCCTCGAGCCACCGAGCACCCAGATCCGAGCAGCTCAGCTGCTGGCACAGGGGCAACATATATACAGGGACAGTTAGGCAGGGGTTAGCAACATGCACCCAGAACTGATCGTGGTTCTGGGTGCATATTGCACCTGACAGGTTCCCTTTAAATTTTGCTTGTGTTGCCATTTTCCAAGATCCAGAACATTGCATTTTTACATTTGTGTAGTTGTATAAGCTGCTTGTTTTTTGCACCATGAGCTGATATTTTTATTGTTGATATTTTGGGTTAAATGGAATTTTTCATAGATTTGCACCAAGTGAAAACCAACATTTCTTGAGTCTTAATTTTTTTTCCACATTTACCAATCAGGTTAATTAATTTTATATTTTGGTAGATGGGACTTATAGGTGTTGTGTGCAAAGTGAGTTTTGTTTAATGCAGATTTGGTGCAGATTGTGGCCCAAATCTGTATGTCTATCTTCATGCCAGCAAAATCAATGAAAATTCTGAAGTGCTTATTTTTCCCTTGCAGATTTGGTGCAAAATTACCTGCAGCGAGTCATTTTTTTGTGCTTTTTTTCCCTGAATTTTTAGCCTTTCCACCCATTGACTTCATTAATAGAGATGAGCGAACCGGTCCCGGTTCGGCTCGAGGTCGGATCGCCGAACGGAGGTCCTGTTCGAGTTCGGCTCGTCGAACGTTCGACGAACCGAACTCGAACTGCATAGGAAACAATGGCAGGCAATCACAAACACATAAAAACACCTAGAAAACACCCTCAAAGGTGTCCAAAAGGTCACAAACAACTCACAACACAACACAAACACATGGGAAAGTGACAAGGACATATACTTATGCAAAAACAAAAGAGCTGGACAAGGAAAAAGAGGAGGAGACACAGATATAGGCATGGCACGCCCTTCTAAAGTCATGTAAAACACCGCAAGGTGACTCCAAGCGGAGTCTCCCTTTTTTCCAAAAATTGTGCCCCACACACACCCACCCCTTCAGTGGCAGCACTTGTGCCCCAATTGTACACTTCACAGCTAGATTTGCATCAAGCACATTCAAAAATACGCTATTCTTATCCGTCCCCAGGATGACACCGGGGTAGGTAGCAAAGTCTTTCCTGATCCCAGCTCTGTTCATCTTGGCTTCTTTTAAAAACACAGCAATCCAGGGTTACTCCAAGCGGAGTCTCCCTTTTTTCAAAAAATTGTGCCCCACACACACCCACCCCTTCAGTGGCAGCACTTGTGCCCTAGTTGTACACTTCACAGCTAGATTTGCATCAAGCACATTCAAAAATACGCTATTCTTAACCGTCCCCAGGATGACACCGGGGTAGGTAGCAAAGTCTTTCCTGATCCCAGCTCTGTTCATCTTGGCTTCTTTTAAAAACACAGCAAGCCAGGGTTACTCCAAGCGGAGTCTCCCTTTTTTCAAAAAATTGAGCCACACAGACACCCACCCCATCAGTGGCAGCACTTGTGCCCTAGTTGCAAACAGGATGTTTTGATTTGCATCAAGCACATTCAAAAATACGCCATAATTAACCGTCCCCAGGATGACACCAGGGTAGGTAGCAAAGTCTTTCCTGATCCCAGCTCTGTTCATCTTGGCTTATTTTAAAAACACAGCAAGCAAGGGTTACTCCAAGCGGAGTCTCCCTTTTTTCAAAAAATTGGGCCACACAGACACCCACCCCATCAGTGGCAGCACTTGTGCCCTAGTTGCAAACAGGATGTTTTGATTTGCCTCAAGCACATTCAAAAATACGCCATAATTAACCGTCCCCAGGATGACACCAGGGTAGGTAGCAAAGTCTTTCCTGATCCCAGCTCTGTTCATCTTGGCTTCTTTTAAAAACACAGCAAGCAAGGGTTACTCCAAGCGGAGTCTCCCTTTTTTCAAAAAATTAGGCCACACAGACACCCACCCATTCAGTGGCAGCACTTGTGCCCCAGTTGTACACTTCACAGCTAGATTTGCATCAAGCACATTCAAAAATACGCCATAATTAACCGTCCCCAGGATGACACCGGGGTAGGTAGCAAAGTCTTTGCTGAACCATGACTTGTTCATCTTGGCTTCTTTTAAAAACAATGTAAGCAAGGGTTACTCCAAGCGAAGTCTCCCTTTTTTCCAAAAATTGTGCCCCACACACCCACCCATTTAGTGGCAGCACTTGTGCCCTAGTTGCAAACAGGATGTTTTGATTTGCATCAAGCACATTCAAAAATACGCCATAATTAACCGTCCCCAGGATGACACCGGGGTAGGTAGCAAAGTCTTTCCTGATCCCAGCTCTGTTCATCTTGGCTTCTTTTAAAAACACAGCAAGCAAGGGTTACTCCAAGCGGAGTCTCCCTTTTTTCAAAAAATTGGGCCACACAGACACCCACCCCATCAGTGGCAGCACTTGTGCCCTAGTTGCAAACAGGATGTTTTGATTTGCATCAAGCACATTCCAAATCCACAAGCATTTACTCTCCCCAGGATGACACAGGGGTTGTAAATTCCTTCTGGATACATGACTTCTTCATTTTGATGAACGTCAGTCTGTCCACATTGTCACTGGACAGACGCATGCGCTTATCTGTCAGCACACACCCAGCAGCACTGAAGACACGTTCAGAGACAACGCTGGCAGCTGGACACGACAAAATCTCCAAGGCGTAACTGGATAGCTCTGGCCATTTTTCTAGATTTGAAGCCCAAAATGAGCAAGGCTCCATTTGCAAAGTCATGGCATCGATGTTCATTTGTAGATACTCCTGTATCATCCTCTCCAGCCGTTGACTATATGTCAGACTTGTTGTCTCTGGTGGCCTTGCAAAGGAGGGTCTAAAAAAATTATGAAAAGATTCCATAAAATTGCTGATACCAGCATCAGATACGGTCCTACTGGTACGTGTAGACTGTTGAAGATGACGAGACCGTCCCATGTTTGTCAAGTTACAACTGGGAGATTCACTCCCTGCACCTGCACGGTTGTTTGGTGGAAAAGAGGATCTAAGATCGAGTAACAGCTTCTGCTGATACTCCTGCATACGTGCGTCCCTTTCTATGGCTGGAATTATGTCACAAAATTTGGACTTGTACCGGGGATCTAATAGTGTGGCAAGCCAGTAGTCATCATCACTTCTAATTTTGACAATACGAGGGTCATGTTGGAGGTAGTGCAACAAGAAGGCACTCATGTGTCTTGCGCAGCCATGCGGACCAAGTCCACGCTGTGTTTGTGGCATAGAGGTGCTAACCGTTCTTTCTTCCTCTGACATCTCCCCCCAACCTCTTTCAACTGAAATTTGACCAAGGTCTCCCTCATCTGCTGAGTCTTCCATGTCCATGGACAGTTCGTCCTCCATTTCTTCATGTCCTCCTGCACCTTCCTCAACATCTCGCCTGCTACCTTGCGCCCTTGTTGATCCCTGTCCCCCATGCTCCCATGCCTGGCGCCTTGGTGATGATGAACGTCTGGACCTTGGTGATGTTGTTGTGTCTTGCGCATATGAATCCTCCTGTAGTTCATCCCCTTCCTGTTGTCCCACCCCCTGACTCCGAATAGTGTTTAGCGTGTGCTCCAGCATGTAAATGACTGGAATCGTCATGCTGATAATGGCATTGTCAGCGCTAAACATATTCGTCGCCATGTCGAAACTGTGCAGAAGGGTGCATAGGTCCTTGATCTGAGACCACTCCATCAGGGTGATCTGCCCCACCTCTGCATCTCGTTGGCCCAGGCTATACGTCATGACGTATTGCACCAGGGCATGATGGTGCTGCCACAGTCGCTGTAACATGTGGAGAGTTGAATTCCAGCGTGTCGCCACATCGCATTTCAGGCGATGAACCGGCAAGCCGAAAGACTTCTGGAGTGATGCAAGTCGCTCAGCTGCGGCGCTTGAACGGCGGAAGGGAGCAGACAGTTTTCGTGCCCTGTTCAGAAGGCCATCTAGGCCGGGATAGTGTGTTAAAAATTGCTGCACGACAAGGTTCAACACGTGAGCCATACAAGGTACGTGTGTCACCTTGCCCAGGCGAAGGGCCGCACCCAGGTTTGCAGCATTGTCGCACACGGCCTTACCAGGCTGCAGGTTGAGTGGAGACAACCATTTATTAAACTCGGACCGCAGAGCTGACCACAACTCCTCAGCTGTGTGACTCTTATTCCTAAGACATGTCAAGCTAAAGACCGCCTGATGCCGTTGCGCTCTGCTGCCAGCATAGTAATGAGGGGTGCGTGATTCATTCTGCGCAGTGAGAACGCTGGTGGCCTGACCAGGCAGGCTTGGGGCAGAGGTGGAGGACCCAGATGAGGTGGAGGATGCAGAAGCAGTGGCGGAACTTGGACAGACAGAGGATTGACACACAAGTCGTGGGGACGGCAAGACTTGTGCAGCAGACCCTTCACCATCTATCACCATAGCTACCCAGTGCCCAGTGAGCGACATGTAACGTCCCTGTCCATGCTTACTGGTCCAAATATCGGTGGTGAAATGCACCCGTTCACATACAGAGTTTCTCAATGAAGTGGTGATGTTGTGTGCGACATGCTGGTGTAGCGCGGGCACACCTTTCTTAGAGAAGTAGTGGCGACTAGGCATCTGGTACTGGGGCACAGCGACAGACATAAGGTCTCTAAAATCCTGTGTGTCCACTAGGCGGAAAGGCAGCATTTCGGTAGCCAACAGCTTACAGAGGGATAGAGTCAACCTCTTAGCTTTGTCATGGGTCGGAGGAAGTGGCCTTTTATTTGACCACATCTGAGGGACAGAGATCTGGCTGCTGTGTGTAGACGGTGTTGAGTAGGGTGTCCCTGGAAAAATGCAGGTTTGTGAGGAAAGTGCAGGCGGAGACATGATGTTGCCTTCATCCAACGTTGGTGCTATTGATGTCTGAGAGAGCTGTACACACTCACTTGTTTCCCCTTCCAAACCAACTGACGACCTACCAAGCAAACTGCCTGTTGCGGTTACAGTGGTGGAAGTTGTGGGTTTAAAAACAGGTGTGACAGCTGTCCCCACAGTCTTAGAAGATGACGAGCGCGCGGATGCACTGGAAGGGGCAGGCGGTGGATGGTTCGCTCCGCTAGGCCGCATTGCAGCACGGTGAGCTTCCCACCGGGCCATATGATATTTATTCATGTGACGATTCATGGAAGAAGTTGTCAAACTGCTGAGGTTTTGACCTCTACTAAGAGAACCATGACAAATTTTACAGATCACATAATTTGGGCGATCTTTTTCTATGTCAAAAAAGGACCAGGCTAGGCAAGGCTTAGAGGCCATGCGACCTGTTGATCCACCCCGAATAATGCTCAGAGGCAGAGTGGTGGCTGAGGATGCAGTTGTAGACGTGCTACCAGTACTCCGACTCTGTCCAGGAAGGCGCAAGGTAACTTCGTCATCAGTTGCATCCTCCTCCACCACCTCTGTTGACCTCCTCGAGTGCCTGACTGTGGGTTGACAGTAGGTGGGATCTAGAACTTCATCATCAATTGTTGTGTTTGCACTCCCCTCCCCCTCAGACCGAGCCTCTTCTTGCCCTGACCGAATATTTAAGTTGTCATCCCAATCGGGTATCTGCGTCTCATCTTCATCAGTATGTTCCTCATTGTCTATAACCACAGGTGTTACAGTTTGTGACAAAGGGTCAACATTATGCTCAGAAACTTGGTCCTCACGGCCTGAATCAGAGTCACAAAGGTTCAGGGCATCACTGCAGACCATTTCCTGTTCTGTACTCACTGTAGCTTGGGAGCAGACCTCTGATTCCCAGGCTATAGTGTGACTGAACAGCTCTGCAGACTCAGCCATCTCAGTTCCACCATACTGTGCAGGGCTGATGGAGACTTCAGAGCTGGGAGAAAGCAAGTTTGATTGGGATGACAACTCAGAGGACTGGTGTTTTTTGGATGCGGTACTTGAAGTGGCTGAGAGGGCACTTGTTGGACCACTTGAGATCCATTCAAGCATTTTCCTTTTTTGGCCATCATCTACCTTTGTTCCTGTTGTTCGTGTCCGTAAAAAAGGGAGCACATCGGATTGTCCACGGTAAGTAGTAGACATCTTACTTTTGCTGGTAGATGGTCTATCTTCAGCAGATGATAATGGAGCTTTGCCACCTTCCCCACGGACAAAACCTTTTTTGCCTTTTCCACCACGCCTCTTCCCCTTTCCACCAGCATCTGTCATTTTGCCACTCATGTTGATTGCGACAAGATTGTGCACTGAAAATGTGGTAGTAAAAATTGAGAGGTGGTGTAGATTGCAGTGGTGGTCTAGCTTTATTAACAGCAGAATAATAAAGAATAAATATCCCTGACAATGCAACTACGGCCCTTAAACTGGCAGCAAAAATTGCTATTATAATGGCTTAGTTATAATGAGTTGTAGTGTGCAATGCAGGCAGAGGTGCTGCAAATGTCTTTGCACTAGTGTGACTATAGCAAAGTCCAATAGCCATGTTTAGGATGCCACTAGGTACACTGAGTGTTTGCTAGTATAATGGCTTAGTTATAATGAGTTGTAGTGTGCAATGCAGGCAGAGGTGCTGCAAATGTCTTTGCACTAGTGTGACTATTAGTGATGAGCGAGTACTAAAAAGCTCGGGTGCTCGAAGCTCGGGCCGAGCCTCCCAAGATACTCGTGTACTCGGCCCGAGCAACGAGCCCAATGTTATCCTATGGGAGACCCGAGTATTTTTGTGAAATGACCCCCCGGCAGCATGGAGAAACCCTAAAAATGTCACAAAAGTCTCAGAAGAGTGCTCAAATGACATGGCATCAGCATGGGGAAGACCCCTTGAAGCATTTATCACTCAAAAGTCACAGCTGTGAACAATTTTGTCCGCGTTTCACGCCATTTTTACGGACTCACCAGAAAACCTTCCAAAATGACCCCAAAATGATTTTTCATGGCAGAAATGTTAAGGGCACATACCCAATAGTGAGATAGAGCTGGTGTATGTTACTTTTTGAGATTAATACATGAAAGATTTTACGTGAAAACATTGTGTGGCACTCCGATGTCCCTGAGAAGAGACGTACATGAAGGCCTCTTGAGTCTAATGAGCCCATTTTGAGGAAGTGAGTCTTTGTAGTATTTTCCTTTGCCAGGGCAGTCCAAAATTGTGAGGTTCACCAATGCCCCTGCATACAGACGTGCATGAGGGCCTGTAAACCTGAAGTGCCCATTGTAAGGAAGTGGGTCTATTGTAGTATAGCCCTTAGGCAGGGCAGCCAAAAATTGGGAGGCTCCACGTTGTCCCTGGATAGAGACGTGCATGAGGGCCTCAAAACATTAAGTGTCCATTGTCAGGAAGTGGGTGTATTATATAGTATAGCCCTTAGGCAGGGCAGCCAAAAATTGGGAGGCTCCACATTGTCCCTGGATAGAGACGTGCATGATGGCCTGTAAACCTGAAGTGCCCATTGTAAGGAAGTGGGTCTATTTCAGTATAGCCCTTTGCCAGGGCAGCCAAAAATTGGGAGGCTCCACATTGTCCCTGGATAGAGACGTGCATGATGGCCTGTAAACCTGAAGTGCCCATTGTAAGGAAGTGGGTCTATTTCAGTATAGCCCTTTGCCAGGGCAGCCAAAAATTGGGAGGCTCCACATTGTCCCTGGATAGAGACGTGCATGATGGCCTGTAAACCTGAAGTGCCCATTGTAAGGAAGTGGGTCTATTTCAGTATAGCCCTTTGCCAGGGCAGCCAAAAATTGGGAGGCTCCACATTGTCCCTGGATAGAGACGTGCATGATGGCCTGTAAACCTGAAGTGCCCATTGTAAGGAAGTGGGTCTATTTCAGTATAGCCCTTTGCCAGGGCAGCCAAAAATTGGGAGGCTCCACATTGTCCCTGGATAGAGACGTGCATGATGGCCTGTAAACCTGAAGTGCCCATTGTAAGGAAGTGGGTCTATTTCAGTATAGCCCTTTGCCAGGGCAGCCAAAAATTGGGAGGCTCCACATTGTCCCTGGATAGAGACGTGCATGATGGCCTGTAAACCTGAAGTGCCCATTGTAAGGAAGTGGGTCTATTTCAGTATAGCCCTTTGCCAGGGCAGCCAAAAATTGGGAGGCTCCACATTGTCCCTGGATAGAGACGTGCATGATGGCCTGTAAACCTGAAGTGCCCATTGTAAGGAAGTGGGTCTATTTCAGTATAGCCCTTTGCCAGGGCAGCCAAAAATTGGGAGGCTCCACATTGTCCCTGGGTAGAGACGTGCATGAGGGCCTCAAAACATTAAGTGTCCATTTTAAGGAAGTGGGTGTATTATAGTATAGCCCTTAGGCAGGGCAGCCAAAAATTGGGAGGCTCCACGTTGTCCCTGGGTAGAGACGTGCATGAGGGCCTCAAAACATTAAGTGTCCATTTTAAGGAAGTGGGTGTATTATAGTATAGCCCTTAGGCAGGGCAGCCAAAAATTGGGAGGCTCCACGTCGTCCCTGGGTAGAGACGTGCATGAGGGCCTCAAAACATTAAGTGTCCATTTTAAGGAAGTGGGTGTATTATAGTATAGCCCTTAGGCAGGGCAGCCAAAAATTGGGAGGCTCCACGTTGTCCCTGGGTAGAGACGTGCATGAGGGCCTCAAAACATTAGGTGTCCATTTTAAGGAAGTGGGTGTATTATAGTATAGCCCTTAGGCAGGGCAGCCAAAAATTGGGAGGCTCCACGTTGTCCCTGGGTAGAGACGTGTATGAGGGCCTCAAAACATTAAGTGTCCATTTTAAGGAAGTGTGTGTATTATAGTATAGCCCTTAGGCAGGGCAGCCAAAAATTGGGAGGCTCCATGTTGTCCCTGGGTAGAGACGTGCATGAGGGCCTCAAAACATTGTTCCCATTGCAAAGGAGCGGGTCTCCTGTCGTTGTAATGTCCATTCTGCAAAGAATGGGCGAAAAAATTTACCACTGGGGGTATACCTGAAACAAAGGCCTAAGTATTGCAATTTGTAATGGTCATCATCATGGTGGCGCATGAGGAGAAGGAGGAGCAGTCCAGCGATTATCCAAAGTCCAGAATTGTGTACCCATGGGTGAGTGGAGGTACATGGCAAACTTTAAATTCCGCTCTCATTTGCTGGTGGTGTGGTGAAGTCTGGCCCAATCCAACCCTTGTTCATCTTGATCAGAGTCAGCCTGTCAGCATTTTCAGTTGACAGGCGGGTGCGTTTATCTGTAATGATTCCACCTGCGGCACTAAAAACACGCTCTGACAAAACGCTAGCAGCAGGGCAGGCCAGGACTTCCAAGGCGTAGAGAGCCAATTCATGCCACGTGTCCAGCTTGGATACCCAATAATTGTAAGGCACAGAGGAATATCGGAGTACAGTTGTTCGATCTGCAAGGTACTCCTTCAGCATCTGGGCAAACTTAGGATTTCTTGTGGCACTACCCCGCACCTCAGGGGCTGTGGTACGTGAGGGGCTGAGAAAACTGTCCCACATCTTAAAGACTGTTCCCCTACCTCTGGCGGATTGGACTTGTGCCTCTCTCGGCTGTACGCCTCGGTTGTCCACTGATTCCTGACCTATGCCGCTAGCGTTTTGTGAGGGGAATGCTTTGCCTACTTCCGTGAGTATGGCCTTCCGGAACTGCTGCATTTTGGTTGACCTCTCCTCCACGGGAATAAGAGACAAAAAGTTCTCCTTGTAGCGTGGGTCTAACAGTGTTACCAACCAGTAATGATTGTCGGCCAAGATGTTCTTAACGCGAGGGTCACGAGACAGGCAGCTTACCATAAAGTCAGCCATGTGCGCCAGACTCTTAACAGCCAGGACTTCAGTAGCCTGACCAACAAGATGACTGAACATGCTGTCCTCCTCCTCCTCCTCCTCCTCCTCATCTACCCTGTCCTCTGGCCAGCCACGCTGAACTGAGGATATGACTGGTGTGCATGTCATATCCTCAATTTGGCCGGAGAGTTGCTCCATGTCTTCATCCTCCTCCTCGTCATAGTCCTCCACTGCACGTTGTGATGAGACGAGGCTGGGCTGTGTATTATCACCCACACCCACTACTGTTTCTTGCTGCAACTCATCGCGCTCCGCCTGCAATGCATCATGTTTGTTTTTCAGCAGAGACCGTTTTAGAAGGCAGAGTAGCGGTATGGTGACGCTAATAATGGCGTCATCACCACTCACCATCTTGGTGGAGTCCTCAAAGTTTTGGAGGATGATACATAGGTCTGACATCCATCTCCACTCCTCAGGTGTTATGTGTGGAGTTTGACCCATTTCCCGACGGCTTAGGTGATGCAGGTACTCAACAACTGCCCTCTTCTGCTCACATATCCTGACCAACATGTGCAGAGTTGAATTCCAACGCGTGGGGACATCACACACCAGTCTGTGAGCCGGAAGATGCAAACGGCGCTGAAAGCCGGCAAGGCCGGCTGAAGCAGTAGGTGACTTTCGAAAATGTGCAGACAGGCGGCAAACTTTTACCAGCAGATCAGACAGCTCTGGGTATGACTTTATAAACCGCTGAACCACGAGGTTGAGCACATGGGCCACGCATGGAACATGTGTCAGCTGGCCTCGCCTCAAAGCCGCCACCAGGTTCCGGCCATTATCACACACGACCTTTCCTGGCTTTAGGTTCAGAGGTGTGAGCCAGTGATCTGCCTGCTGTTTCAGAGCTGTCCACAGCTCTTCTGCATTGTGGGGTTTGTCACCTATGCAGATTAGCTTCAGCACAGCCTGTTGCCGCTTCGCCGAGGCAGTGCTGCAGTGCTTCCAGCTTGTGACTGGTGTGGAGGGCACAGTGGATGAGGATGCGCAGGAGGAGGAGGAGGCTGAAGAGCATGACATTCCGGAGCTGTAGAGTGTGGGTGAAACACTGACTGAGGTAGGGCCTGCAAACCTTGGTGTGGGAAGGACGTGTTCCGTCCCTCGCTCAGACTGGGTCCCAGCTTCCACAATATTAACCCAGTGTGCCGTCAACGAGATGTAGCGGCCTTGCCCACAAGCACTTGTCCACGTGTCTGTGGTTAGGTGGACCTTGGGTGAAACAGCGTTGTTCAGGGCACGTGTGATGTTTTGTGACACGTGGTTATGCAACGCGGGGACGGCACACCGGGAGAAATAGTGGCGGCTGGGGACCGAGTAACGTGGGACAGCTGCCGCCATCAGGTCACGGAATGCTTCTGTCTCCACCAGCCTAAAAGGCAACATTTCCAGCGCAAGCAGTCGCGAAATGTTAGCATTTAGAACTGTGGCATGTGGGGTGTTGGCAGTGTATTTGCGCCTGCGTTCAAAGGTTTGCTGAATGGATAACTGAACGCTGCGCTGGGACAAGGACGTGCTTGATGATGGTGTTCTTTCTGCGTAGGCAACTGCAGGTGCAGGAGTGGAGGAGGCTTGTTCGCAGGCAGCATGGACAGAGGATTGGCTCGCATGCACAACCAGCGAAGACGTAGCAGTGACATCAGCAAGCACTGCTCCTCGACTCTATTGTACTTCCCACAAAGTCGGGTGCTTGGCTGACATGTGCCTGATCATGCTGGTGGTGGTCAGGCTGCTAGTTTTGGTACCCCTGCTGATGCTGGCACGGCAGGTGTTGCAAATGGCCTTTTTTGAATCATCTGGATCCAACTTAAAAAACTGCCAGACTCGGGAAGACCTAACATTTGTACAGGCACCTTGTGTCGTCGTGTTGTTCCGGGGAACGGTTGCCTGACTTCTGCCTGGGGCCACCACCCTGCTTCTTACTGCCTGTTGTGATGCTACGCCTCCCTCCCCCTGTGCACTGCTGTCCTCGCTCTGCATATCCTCCTGCCAGGTTGGGTCAGTTACTGGATCATCCACCACGTCGTCTTCCTCTTCCGCACCCTGCTCCTCCTCCTGACTTGCTGACAATTGTGTCTCATCATCGTCCACCACTTGTTGAGACACGTTGCCAACTTCGTGAGAACGTGGCTGCTCAAATATTTGGCCATCTGTACAGACGATCTCCTCATGACCCACTTCAATATGAGCTGGCGAGAGGCCAGAATGTGTGAATGGAAACGTGAACAGCTCTTCCGAGTGTCCAAGTGTGGGATCATTAATGTCCGAGGAGGACGTGTACTCAGCCTGGTGGTAGGAAGGAGGATCAGGTTCAGAAATGTGCGGTGCAGTATCACGGCTACTGACACTTGACCGTGTGGAAGACAGAGTGTTTGTGGTGGTGCCAATCTGACTGGAAGCATTATCTGCTATCCAACTAACAACATGTTGACACTGGTCTTGGTTCAAGAGCGGTGTACTGCTGCGGTCCCCAAGAATTTGGGACAGGACGTGCGAGCGACTAGATGTGGCCCTTTGTTGTGGCGAAATTAGAGCTTGCCCACGACCTCGGCCTCTGCCTGCACCACCATCACGTCCACTTCCTTGTTCCTTGCCAATGCCCTTGCGCATTTTGCAATGCTGTGCACTGCTGACGTGTATATTCACTACTTGTGCGTTATATAAAAGTTTCTGGAAATTGCACACAAGTGCACCTGTACGCTGCCACCAACAGGCACACACGTGCGGTTTTAAAAACCAAGCACGGACGCAATAAGAACCTAACAGGTTTTTTTGGGGAGCGACAATTACAGACAAGTCAGACACTATCTGGACTGTTTTACACTGTGTACACCAGCCCCAGATATGATGAAGGCTGGTATACGGTCACCACTACCCTGCCTGCCTGCCTGCCTGTATACTGGTACAATAGTCCTGACAAGGACTCTTTTGGTCACTAGCCTGTATTCAGACCTGGCTATACCCTGCCTGTATATAGCAACAATAGTCCTGAGAAGGACTCTGCTACTGTACTCCGACCTGGCTATACCCTGCCTGCCTGTATACAACTAGAATAGTCCTGAGAAGGACTTTTGGTCACACTGTTTGCAGCCCTGCAACTGAAAAAGCTATAAAGGGCCGCAAAGCTTTCCCTGAATCAGCGACACTCTCCCTGCACTCACTGTCTGGATAGCTGTGAGCAGAGCACAGCGCGCCGGCCGATATAAAGGCTCGGTCACGCTGTGCAGGCCGGCCAATCACTGCAATTCCACAACTAACAGGGCTGTGGCATTGCAGTGGTCTGCCAGCCAATCCCTGCATGAGGGCTGGCTCTCAAAAGAGCGCCAACATGCAGAAATGAAGACCACGAGTACAGCACGAGTATCGCGAGATTACTCGGTCCCCGCCGAGCAGCCCGAGTACAGCGATACTCGTGCGAGTACCGAGTAGTGACAAGCATGCTCGCTCATCACTAGTGACTATAGCAAAGTCCAATAGCCACGTTTAGGATGCCACTAGGTACACTGAGTGTTTGCTAGTATAATGGCTTAATTATAATGAGTTGTAGTGTGCAATGCAGGTAGAGGTGCTGCAAATGTCTTTGCACTAGTGGGACTATAGCAAAGTCCAATAGCCACGTTTAGGATGCCACTAGGTACACTGAGTGTTTGCTAGTATAATGGCTTAGTTATAATGAGTTGGAGTGTGCAATGCAGGTAGAGGTGCTGCAAATGTCTTTGCACTAGTGTGACTATAGCAAAGTCCAATAGCCACGTTTAGGATGCCACTAGGTACACTGAGTGTTTGCTAGTATAATGGCTTAGTTATAATGAGTTGTAGTGTGCAATGCAGGCAGAGGTGCTGCAAATGTCTTTGCACTAGTGTGACTATAGCAAAGTCCAATAGCCACGTTTAGGATGCCACTAGGTACACTGAGTGTTTGCTAGTATAATGGCTTAGTTATAATGAGTTGTAGTGTGCAATGCAGGCAGAGGTGCTGCAAATGTCTTTGCACTAGTGTGACTATAGCAAAGTCCAATAGCCACGTTTAGGATGCCACTAGGTACACTGAGTGTTTGCTAGTATAATGGCTTAGTTATAATGAGTTGGAGTGTGCAATACAGGCAGAGGTGCTGCAAATGTCTTTGCACTAGTGTGACTAGACAAATGTCCAATAGCCACGTTTAGGATGCCACTAGGTACACTGAGTGTTTGCTAGTATAATGGCTTAGTTATAATGAGTTGGAGTGTGCAATGCAGGTAGAGGTGCTGCAAATGTCTTTGCACTAGTGTGACTATAGCAAAGTCCAATAGCCACGTTTAGGATGCCACTAGGTACACTGAGTGTTTGCTAGTATAATGGCTTAGTTATAATGAGTTGTAGTGTGCAATGCAGGCAGAGGTGCTGCAAATGTCTTTGCACTAGTGTGACTAGACAAATGTCCAATAGCCACGTTTAGGATGCCACTAGGTACACTGAGTGTTTGCTAGTATAATGGCTTAGTTATAATGAGTTGGAGTGTGCAATGCAGGTAGAGGTGCTGCAAATGTCTTTGCACTAGTGTGACTATAGCAAAGTCCAATAGCCACGTTTAGGATGCCACTAGGTACACTGAGTGTTTGCTAGTATAATGGCTTAGTTATAATGAGTTGGAGTGTGCAATGCAGGCAGAGGTGCTGCAAATGTCTTTGCACTAGTGTGACTAGACAAATGTCCAATAGCCACGTTTAGGATGCCACTAGGTACACTGAGTGTTTGCTAGTATAATGGCTTAGTTATAATGAGTTGGAGTGTGCAATGCAGGTAGAGGTGCTGCAAATGTCTTTGCACTAGTGTGACTATAGCAAAGTCCAATAGCCACGTTTAGGATGCCACTAGGTACACTGAGTGTTTGCTAGTATAATGGCTTAGTTATAATGAGTTGTAGTGTGCAATGCAGGCAGAGGTGCTGCAAATGTCTTTGCACTAGTGTGACTATAGCAAAGTCCAATAGCCACGTTTAGGATGCCACTAGGTACACTGAGTGTTTGCTAGTATAATGGCTTAGTTATAATGAGTTGGAGTGTAAAATGCAGGCAGAGGTGCTGCAAATGTCTTTGCACTAGTGTGACTAGACAAATGTCCAATAGCCACGTTTAGGATGCCACTAGGTACACTGAGTGTTTGCTAGTATAATGGCTTAGTTATAATGAGTTGGAGTGTGCAATGCAGGTAGAGGTGCTGCAAATGTCTTTGCACTAGTGTGACTATAGCAAAGTCCAATAGCCACGTTTAGGATGCCACTAGGTACACTGAGTGTTTGCTAGTATAATGGCTTAGTTATAATGAGTTGTAGTGTGCAATGCAGGCAGACGTGCTGCAAATGTCTTTGCACTAGAGTGACTATAGCAAAGTCCAATTGCCACGTTTAGGATGCCACTAGGTACACTGAGTGTTTGCTAGTATAATGGCTTAGTTATAATGAGTTGGAGTGTGCAATGCAGGCAGAGGTGCTGCAAATGTCTTTGCACTAGTGTGACTAGACAAATGTCCAATAGCCACGTTTAGGATGCCACTAGGTACACTGAGTGTTTGCTAGTATAATGGCTTAGTTATAATGAGTTGGAGTGTGCAATGCAGGTAGAGGTGCTGCAAATGTCTTTGCACTAGTGTGACTATAGCAAAGTCCAATAGCCACGTTTAGGATGCCACTAGGTACACTGAGTGTTTGCTAGTATAATGGCTTAGTTATAATGAGTTGGAGTGTGCAATGCAGGTAGAGGTGCTGCAAATGTCTTTGCACTAGTGTGACTATAGCAAAGTCCAATAGCCACGTTTAGGATGCCACTAGGTACACTGAGTGTTTGCTAGTATAATGGCTTAGTTATAATGAGTTGGAGTGTGCAATGCAGGTAGAGGTGCTGCAAATGTCTTTGCACTAGTGTGACTATAGCAAAGTCCAATAGCCACGTTTAGGATGCCACTAGGTACACTGAGTGTTTGCTAGTATAATGGCTTAGTTATAATGAGTTGTAGTGTGCAATGCAGGCAGACGTGCTGCAAATGTCTTTGCACTAGTGTGACTATAGCAAAGTCCAATTGCCACGTTTAGGATGCCACTAGGTACACTGAGTGTTTGCTAGTATAAATGGCTTAGTTATAATGAGTTGGAGTGTGCAATGCAGGCAGAGGTGCTGCAAATGTCTTTGCACTAGTGTGACTAGACAAATGTCCAATAGCCACGTTTAGGATGCCACTAGGTACACTGAGTGTTTGCTAGTATAATGGCTTAGTTATAATGAGTTGGAGTGTGCAATGCAGGTAGAGGTGCTGCAAATGTCTTTGCACTAGTGTGACTATAGCAAAGTCCAATAGCCACGTTTAGGATGCCACTAGGTACACTGAGTGTTTGCTAGTATAATGGCTTAGTTATAATGAGTTGGAGTGTGCAATGCAGGTAGAGGTGCTGCAAATGTCTTTGCACTAGTGTGACTATAGCAAAGTCCAATAGCCACGTTTAGGATGCCACTAGGTACACTGAGTGTTTGCTAGTATAATGGCTTAGTTATAATGAGTTGTAGTGTGCAATGCAGGCAGAGGTGCTGCAAATGTCTTTGCACTAGTGTGACTATAGCAAAGTCCAATAGCCACGTTTAGGATGCCACTAGGTACACTGAGTGTTTGCTAGTATAATGGCTTAGTTATAATGAGTTGGAGTGTAAAATGCAGGCAGAGGTGCTGCAAATGTCTTTGCACTAGTGTGACTAGACAAATGTCCAATAGCCACGTTTAGGATGCCACTAGGTACACTGAGTGTTTGCTAGTATAATGGCTTAGTTATAATGAGTTGGAGTGTGCAATGCAGGTAGAGGTGCTGCAAATGTCTTTGCACTAGTGTGACTATAGCAAAGTCCAATAGCCACGTTTAGGATGCCACTAGGTACACTGAGTGTTTGCTAGTATAATGGCTTAGTTATAATGAGTTGTAGTGTGCAATGCAGGCAGACGTGCTGCAAATGTCTTTGCACTAGTGTGACTATAGCAAAGTCCAATTGCCACGTTTAGGATGCCACTAGGTACACTGAGTGTTTGCTAGTATAATGGCTTAGTTATAATGAGTTGGAGTGTGCAATGCAGGCAGAGGTGCTGGAAATGTCTTTGCACTAGTGTGACTAGACAAATGTCCAATAGCCACGTTTAGGATGCCACTAGGTACACTGAGTGTTTGCTAGTATAATGGCTTAGTTATAATGAGTTGGAGTGTGCAATGCAGGTAGAGGTGCTGCAAATGTCTTTGCACTAGTGTGACTATAGCAAAGTCCAATAGCCACGTTTAGGATGCCACTAGGTACACTGAGTGTTTGCTAGTATAATGGCTTAGTTATAATGAGTTGGAGTGTGCAATGCAGGTAGAGGTGCTGCAAATGTCTTTGCACTAGTGTGACTATAGCAAAGTCCAATAGCCACGTTTAGGATGCCACTAGGTACACTGAGTGTTTGCTAGTATAATGGCTTAGTTATAATGAGTTGTAGTGTGCAATGCAGGCAGACGTGCTGCAAATGTCTTTGCACTAGTGTGACTATAGCAAAGTCCAATAGCCACGTTTAGGATGCCACTAGGTACACTGAGTGTTTGCTAGTATAATGGCTTAGTTATAATGAGTTGGAGTGTGCAATGCAGGCAGAGGTGCTGCAAATGTCTTTGCACTAGTGTGACTAGACAAATGTCCAATAGCCACGTTTAGGATGCCACTAGGTACACTGAGTGTTTGCTAGTATAATGGCTTAGTTATAATGAGTTGGAGTGTGCAATGCAGGTAGAGGTGCTGCAAATGTCTTTGCACTAGTGTGACTATAGCAAAGTCCAATAGCCACGTTTAGGATGCCACTAGGTACACTGAGTGTTTGCTAGTATAATGGCTTAGTTATAATGAGTTGGAGTGTGCAATGCAGGCAGAGGTGCTGCAAATGTCTTTGCACTAGTGTGACTAGACAAATGTCCAATAGCCACGTTTAGGATGCCACTAGGTACACTGAGTGTTTGCTAGTATAATGGCTTAGTTATAATGAGTTGGAGTGTGCAATGCAGGTAGAGGTGCTGCAAATGTCTTTGCACTAGTGTGACTATAGCAAAGTCCAATAGCCACGTTTAGGATGCCACTAGGTACACTGAGTGTTTGCTAGTATAATGGCTTAGTTATAATGAGTTGTAGTGTGCAATGCAGGCAGAGGTGCTGCAAATGTCTTTGCACTAGCGTGACTATAGCAAAGTCCAATAGCCACGTTTAGGATGCCACTAGGTACACTGAGTGTTTGCTAGTATAATGGCTTAGTTATAATGAGTTGGAGTGTAAAATGCAGGCAGAGGTGCTGCAAATGTCTTTGCACTAGTGTGACTAGACAAATGTCCAATAGCCACGTTTAGGATGCCACTAGGTACACTGAGTGTTTGCTAGTATAATGGCTTAGTTATAATGAGTTGGAGTGTGCAATGCAGGTAGAGGTGCTGCAAATGTCTTTGCACTAGTGTGACTATAGCAAAGTCCAATAGCCACGTTTAGGATGCCACTAGGTACACTGAGTGTTTGCTAGTATAATGGCTTAGTTATAATGAGTTGGAGTGTGCAATGCAGGTAGAGGTGCTGCAAATGTCTTTGCACTAATGTGACTATAGCAAAGTCCAATAGCCACGTTTAGGATGCCACTAGGTACACTGAGTGTTTGCTAGTATAATGGCTTAGTTATAATGAGTTGGAGTGTGCAATGCAGGCAGAGGTGCTGCAAATGTCTTTGCACTAGTGTGACTAGACAAATGTCCAATAGCCACGTTTAGGATGCCACTAGGTACACTGAGTGTTTGCTAGTATAATGGCTTAGTTATAATGAGTTGGAGTGTAAAATGCAGGCAGAGGTGCTGCAAATGTCTTTGCACTAGTGTGACTAGACAAATGTCCAATAGCCACGTTTAGGATGCCACTAGGTACACTGAGTGTTTGCTAGTATAATGGCTTAGTTATAATGAGTTGGAGTGTGCAATGCAGGTAGAGGTGCTGCAAATGTCTTTGCACTAGTGTGACTATAGCAAAGTCCAATAGCCACGTTTAGGATGCCACTAGGTACACTGAGTGTTTGCTAGTATAATGGCTTAGTTATAATGAGTTGTAGTGTGCAATGCAGGCAGACGTGCTGCAAATGTCTTTGCATTAGTGTGACTATAGCAAAGTCCAATTGCCACGTTTAGGATGCCACTAGGTACACTGAGTGTTTGCTAGTATAATGGCTTAGTTATAATGAGTTGGAGTGTGCAATGCAGGCAGAGGTGCTGCAAATGTCTTTGCACTAGTGTGACTAGACAAATGTCCAATAGCCACGTTTAGGATGCCACTAGGTACACTGAGTGTTTGCTAGTATAATGGCTTAGTTATAATGAGTTGGAGTGTGCAATGCAGGTAGAGGTGCTGCAAATGTCTTTGCACTAGTGTGACTATAGCAAAGTCCAATAGCCACGTTTAGGATGCCACTAGGTACACTGAGTGTTTGCTAGTATAATGGCTTAGTTATAATGAGTTGGAGTGTGCAATGCAGGTAGAGGTGCTGCAAATGTCTTTGCACTAGTGTGACTATAGCAAAGTCCAATAGCCACGTTTAGGATGCCACTAGGTACACTGAGTGTTTGCTAGTATAATGGCTTAGTTATAATGAGTTGTAGTGTGCAATGCAGGCAGACGTGCTGCAAATGTCTTTGCACTAGTGTGACTATAGCAAAGTCCAATTGCCACGTTTAGGATGCCACTAGGTACACTGAGTGTTTGCTAGTATAATGGCTTAGTTATAATGAGTTGGAGTGTGCAATGCAGGCAGAGGTGCTGCAAATGTCTTTGCACTAGTGTGACTAGACAAATGTCCAATAGCCACGTTTAGGATGCCACTAGGTACACTGAGTGTTTGCTAGTATAATGGCTTAGTTATAATGAGTTGGAGTGTGCAATGCAGGTAGAGGTGCTGCAAATGTCTTTGCACTAGTGTGACTATAGCAAAGTCCAATAGCCACGTTTAGGATGCCACTAGGTACACTGAGTGTTTGCTAGTATAATGGCTTAGTTATAATGAGTTGTAGTGTGCAATGCAGGCAGAGGTGCTGCAAATGTCTTTGCACTAGCGTGACTATAGCAAAGTCCAATAGCCACGTTTAGGATGCCACTAGGTACACTGAGTGTTTGCTAGTATAATGGCTTAGTTATAATGAGTTGGAGTGTGCAATGCAGGCAGAGGTGCTGCAAATGTCTTTGCACTAGTGTGACTAGACAAATGTCCAATAGCCACGTTTAGGATGCCACTAGGTACACTGAGTGTTTGCTAGTATAATGGCTTAGTTATAATGAGTTGGAGTGTGCAATGCAGGTAGAGGTGCTGCAAATGTCTTTGCACTAGTGTGACTATAGCAAAGTCCAATAGCCACGTTTAGGCTGCCACTAGGTACACTGAGTGTTTGCTAGTATAATGGCTTAGTTATAATGAGTTGGAGTGTGCAATGCAGGTAGAGGTGCTGCAAATGTCCTTGCACTAATGTGACTATAGCAAAGTCCAATAGCCACGTTTAGGATGCCACTAGGTACACTGAGTGTTTGCTAGTATAATGGCTTAGTTATAATGAGTTGGAGTGTGCAATGCAGGCAGAGGTGCTGCAAATGTCTTTGCACTAGTGTGACTAGACAAATGTCCAATAGCCACGTTTAGGATGCCACTAGGTACACTGAGTGTTTGCTAGTATAATGGCTTAGTTATAATGAGTTGGAGTGTAAAATGCAGGCAGAGGTGCTGCAAATGTCATTGCACTAGTGTGACTAGACAAATGTCCAATAGCCACGTTTAGGATGCCACTAGGTACACTGAGTGTTTGCTAGTATAATGGCTTAGTTATAATGAGTTGGAGTGTGCAATGCAGGTAGAGGTGCTGCAAATGTCTTTGCACTAGTGTGACTATAGCAAAGTCCAATAGCCACGTTTAGGATGCCACTAGGTACACTGAGTGTTTGCTAGTATAATGGCTTAGTTATAATGAGTTGTAGTGTGCAATGCAGGCAGACGTGCTGCAAATGTCTTTGCACTAGTGTGACTATAGCAAAGTCCAATTGCCACGTTTAGGATGCCACTAGGTACACTGAGTGTTTGCTAGTATAATGGCTTAGTTATAATGAGTTGGAGTGTGCAATGCAGGCAGAGGTGCTGCATATGTCTTTGCACTAGTGTGACTAGACAAAAGTCCAATAGCCACGTTTAGGATGCCACTAGGTACACTGAGTGTTTGCTAGTATAATGGCTTAGTTATAATGAGTTGGAGTGTGCAATGCAGGTAGAGGTGCTGCAAATGTCTTTGCACTAGTGTGACTAGACAAATGTCCAATAGCCACGTTTAGGATGCCACTAGGTACACTGAGTGTTTGCTAGTATAATGGCTTAGTTATAATGAGTTGGAGTGTGCAATGCAGGTAGAGGTGCTGCAAATGTCTTTGCACTAGTGTGACTATAGCAAAGTCCAATAGCCACGTTTAGGATGCCACTAGGTACACTGAGTGTTTGCTAGTATAATGGCTTAGTTATAATGAGTTGGAGTGTGCAATGCAGGTAGAGGTGCTGCAAATGTCTTTGCACTAGTGTGACTATAGCAAAGTCCAATAGCCACGTTTAGGATGCCACTAGGTACACTGAGTGTTTGCTAGTATAATGGCTTAGTTATAATGAGTTGTAGTGTGCAATGCAGGCAGACGTGCTGCAAATGTCTTTGCACTAGTGTGACTATAGCAAAGTCCAATTGCCACGTTTAGGATGTCACTAGGTACACTGAGTGTTTGCTAGTATAATGGCTTAGTTATAATGAGTTGGAGTGTGCAATGCAGGCAGAGGTGCTGCAAATGTCTTTGCACTAGTGTGACTAGACAAATGTCCAATAGCCACGTTTAGGATGCCACTAGGTACACTGAGTGTTTGCTAGTATAATGGCTTAGTTATAATGAGTTGGAGTGTGCAATGCAGGTAGAGGTGCTGCAAATGTCTTTGCACTAGTGTGACTATAGCAAAGTCCAATAGCCACGTTTAGGATGCCACTAGGTACACTGAGTGTTTGCTAGTATAATGGCTTAGTTATAATGAGTTGGAGTGTGCAATGCAGGTAGAGGTGCTGCAAATGTCTTTGCACTAGTGTGACTATAGCAAAGTCCAATAGCCACGTTTAGGATGCCACTAGGTACACTGAGTGTTTGCTAGTATAATGGCTTAGTTATAATGAGTTGTAGTGTGCAATGCAGGCAGACGTGCTGCAAATGTCTTTGCACTAGTGTGACTATAGCAAAGTCCAGTAGCCACGTTTAGGATGCCACTAGGTACACTGAGTGTTTGCTAGTATAATGGCTTAGTTATAATGAGTTGGAGTGTGCAATGAAGGCAGAGGTGCTGCAAATGTCTTTGCACTAGTGTGACTAGACAAATGTCCAATAGCCACGTTTAGGATGCCACTAGGTACACTGAGTGTTTGCTAGTATAATGGCTTAGTTATAATGAGTTGGAGTGTGCAATGCAGGTAGAGGTGCTGCAAATGTCTTTGCACTAGTGTGACTATAGCAAAGTCCAATAGCCACGTTTAGGATGCCACTTGGTACTCTGAGTGTTTGCTAGTATAATGGCTTAGTTATAATGAGTTGGAGTGTGCAATGCAGGCAGAGGTGCTGCAAATGTCTTTGCACTAGTGTGACTAGACAAATGTCCAATAGCCACGTTTAGGATGCCACTAGGTACACTGAGTGTTTGCTAGTATAATGGCTTAGTTATAATGAGTTGGAGTGTGCAATGCAGGTAGAGGTGCTGCAAATGTCTTTGCACTAGTGTGACTATAGCAAAGTCCAATAGCCACGTTTAGGATGCCACTAGGTACACTGAGTGTTTGCTAGTATAATGGCTTAGTTATAATGAGTTGTAGTGTGCAATGCAGGCAGACGTGCTGCAAATGTCTTTGCACTAGTGTGACTATAGCAAAGTCCAATTGCCACGTTTTGGATGCCACTAGGTACACTGAGTGTTTGCTAGTATAATGGCTTAGTTATAATGAGTTGGAGTGTGCAATGCAGGCAGAGGTGCTGCAAATGTCTTTGCACTAGTGTGACTAGACAAATGTCCAATAGCCACGTTTAGGATGCCACTAGGTACACTGAGTGTTTGCTAGTATAATGGCTTAGTTATAATGAGTTGGAGTGTGCAATGCAGGTAGAGGTGCTGCAAATGTCTTTGCACTAGTGTGACTATAGCAAAGTCCAATAGCCACGTTTGGGATGCCACTAGGTACACTGAGTGTTTGCTAGTATAATGGCTTAGTTATAATGAGTTGGAGTGTGCAATGCAGGCAGAGGTGCTGCATATGTCTTTGCACTAGTGTGACTAGACAAATGTCCAATAGCCACGTTTAGGATGCCACTAGGTACACTGAGTGTTTGCTAGTATAATGGCTTAGTTATAATGAGTTGGAGTGTGCAATGCAGGTAGAGGTGCTGCAAATGTCTTTGCACTAGTGTGACTATAGCAAAGTCCAATAGCCACGTTTAGGATGCCACTAGGTACACTGAGTGTTTGCTAGTATAATGGCTTAGTTATAATGAGTTGGAGTGTGCAATGCAGGTAGAGGTGCTGCAAATGTCTTTGCACTAGTGTGACTATAGCAAAGTCCAATAGCCACGTTTAGGATGCCACTAGGTACACTGAGTGTTTGCTAGTATAATGGCTTAGATATAATGAGTTGGAGTGTGCAATGCAGGCAGAGGTGCTGCAAATGTCTTTGCACTAGTGTGACTAGACAAATGTCCAATAGCCACGTTTAGGATGCCACTAGGTACACTGAGTGTTTGCTAGTATAATGGCTTAGTTATAATGAGTTGTAGTGTGAAATGCAGGCAGACGTGCTGCAAATGTCTTTGCACTAGTGTGACTATAGCAAAGTCCAATTGCCACGTTTAGGATGCCACTAGGTACACTGAGTGTTTGCTAGTATAATGGCTTAGTTATAATGAGTTGGAGTGTGCAATGCAGGCAGAGGTGCTGCAAATGTCTTTGCACTAGTGTGACTAGACAAATGTCCAATAGCCACGTTTAGGATGCCACTAGGTACACTGAGTGTTTGCTAGTATAATGGCTTAGTTATAATGAGTTGGAGTGTGCAATGCAGGTAGAGGTGCTGCAAATGTCTTTGCACTAGTGTGACTATAGCAAAGTCCAATAGCCACGTTTAGGATGCCACTAGGTACACTGAGTGTTTGCTAGTATAATGGCTTAGTTATAATGAGTTGGAGTGTGCAATGCAGGTAGAGGTGCTGCAAATGTCTTTGCACTAGTGTGACTATAGCAAAGTCCAATAGCCACGTTTAGGATGCCACTAGGTACACTGAGTGTTTGCTAGTATAATGGCTTAGTTATAATGAGTTGTAGTGTGCAATGCAGGCAGACGTGCTGCAAATGTCTTTGCACTAGTGTGACTATAGCAAATTCCAATAGTCACGTTTAGGATGCCACTAGGTACACTGAGTGTTTGCTAGTATAATGGCTTAGTTATAATGAGTTGGAGTGTGCAATGCAGGCAGAGGTGCTGCAAATGTCTTTGCACTAGTGTGACTAGACAAATGTCCAATAGCCACGTTTAGGATGCCACTAGGTACACTGAGTGTTTGCTAGTATAATGGCTTAGTTATAATGAGTTGGGGTGTGCAATGCAGGTAGAGGTGCTGCAAATGTCTTTGCACTAGTGTGACTATAGCAAAGTCCAATAGCCACGTTTAGGATGCCACTAGGTACACTGAGTGTTTGCTAGTATAATGGCTTAGTTATAATGAGTTGGAGTGTGCAATGCAGGCAGAGGTGCTGCATATGTCTTCGCACTAGTGTGACTAGACAAATGTCCAATAGCTACGTTTAGGATGCCACTAGGTACACTGAGTGTTTGCTAGTATAATGGCTTAGTTATAATGAGTTGTAGTGTGCAATGCAGGTAGAGGTGCTGCAAATGTCTTTGCACTAGTGTGACTATAGCAAAGTCCAATAGCCACGTTTAGGATGCCACTAGGTACACTGAGTGTTTGCTAGTATAATGGCTTAGTTATAATGAGTTGGAGTGTGCAATGCAGGTAGAGGTGCTGCAAATGTCTTTGCACTAGTGTGACTATAGCAAAGTCCAATAGCCACGTTTAGGATGCCACTAGGTACACTGAGTGTTTGCTAGTATAATGGCTTAGTTATAATGAGTTGGAGTGTGCAATGCAGGTAGACGTGCTGCAAATGTCTTTGCACTAGTGTGACTATAGCAAAGTCCAATAGCCACGTTTAGGATGCCACTAGGTACACTGAGTGTTTGCTAGTATAATGGCTTAGTTATAATGAGTTGTAGTGTGCAATGCAGGCAGACGTGCTGCAAATGTCTTTGCACTAGTGTGACTATAGCAAAGTCCAATAGCCACGTTTAGGATGCCACTAGGTACACTGAGTGTTTGCTAGTATAATGGCTTAGTTATAATGAGTTGGAGTGTGCAATGCAGGCAGAGGTGCTGCAAATGTCTTTGCACTAGTGTGACTAGACAAATGTCCAATAGCCACGTTTAGGATGCCACTAGGTACACTGAGTGTTTGCTAGTATAATGGCTTAGTTATAATGAGTTGGAGTGTGCAATGCAGGTAGAGGTGCTGCAAATGTCTTTGCACTAGTGTGACTATAGCAAAGTCCAATAGCCACGTTTAGGATGCCACTAGGTACACTGAGTGTTTGATAGTATAATGGCTTAGTTATAATGAGTTGTAGTGTGAAATGCAGGCAGACGTGCTGCAAATGTCTTTGCACTAGTGTGACTATAGCAAAGTCCAATTGCCACGTTTAGGATGCCACTAGGTACACTGAGTGTTTGCTAGTATAATGGCTTAGTTATAATGAGTTGGAGTGTGCAATGCAGGCAGAGGTGCTGCATATGTCTTTGCACTAGTGTGACTAGACAAATGTCCAATAGCCACGTTTAGGATGCCACTAGGTACACTGAGTGTTTGCTAGTATAATGGCTTAGTTATAATGAGTTGTAGTGTGCAATGCAGGTAGAGGTGCTGCAAATGTCTTTGCACTAGTGTGACTATAGCAAAGTCCAATAGCCACGTTTAGGATGCCACTAGGTACACTGAGTGTTTGCTAGTATAATGGCTTAGTTATAATGAGTTGGAGTGTGCAATGCAGGTAGAGGTGCTGCAAATGTCTTTGCACTAGTGTGACTATAGCAAAGTCCAATAGCCACGTTTAGGATGCCACTAGGTACACTGAGTGTTTGCTAGTATAATGGCTTAGTTATAATGAGTTGGAGTGTGCAATGCAGGTAGAGGTGCTGCAAATGTCTTTGCACTAGTGTGACTATAGCAAAGTCCAATAGCCACGTTTAGGATGCCACTAGGTACACTGAGTGTTTGCTAGTATAATGGCTTAGATATAATGAGTTGGAGTGTGCAATGCATGCAGAGGTGCTGCATATGTCTTTGCACTAGTGTGACTAGACAAATGTCCAATAGCCACGTTTAGGATGCAACTAGGTACACTGAGTGTTTGCTAGTATAATGGCTTAGTTATAATGAGTTGGAGTGTGCAATGCAGGCAGACGTGCTGCAAATGTCTTTGCACTAGTGTGACTATAGCAAAGTCCAATTGCCACGTTTAGGATGCCACTAGGTACACTGAGTGTTTGATAGTATAATGGCTTAGTTATAATGAGTTGTAGTGTGAAATGCAGGCAGACGTGCTGCAAATGTCTTTGCACTAGTGTGACTATAGCAAAGTCCAATTGCCACGTTTAGGATGCCACTAGGTACACTGAGTGTTTGCTAGTATAATGGCTTAGTTATAATGAGTTGGAGTGTGCAATGCAGGCAGAGGTGCTGCATATGTCTTTGCACTAGTGTGACTAGACAAATGTCCAATAGCCACGTTTAGGATGCCACTAGGTACACTGAGTGTTTGCTAGTATAATGGCTTAGTTATAATGAGTTGTAGTGTGCAATGCAGGTAGAGGTGCTGCAAATGTCTTTGCACTAGTGTGACTATAGCAAAGTCCAATAGCCACGTTTAGGATGCCACTAGGTACACTGAGTGTTTGCTAGTATAATGGCTTAGTTATAATGAGTTGGAGTGTGCAATGCAGGTAGAGGTGCTGCAAATGTCTTTGCACTAGTGTGACTATAGCAAAGTCCAATAGCCACGTTTAGGATGCCACTAGGTACACTGAGTGTTTGCTAGTATAATGGCTTAGTTATAATGAGTTGGAGTGTGCAATGCAGGTAGAGGTGCTGCAAATGTCTTTGCACTAGTGTGACTATAGCAAAGTCCAATAGCCACGTTTAGGATGCCACTAGGTACACTGAGTGTTTGCTAGTATAATGGCTTAGATATAATGAGTTGGAGTGTGCAATGCATGCAGAGGTGCTGCATATGTCTTTGCACTAGTGTGACTAGACAAATGTCCAATAGCCACGTTTAGGATGCCACTAGGTACACTGAGTGTTTGCTAGTATAATGGCTTAGTTATAATGAGTTGGAGTGTGCAATGCAGGCAGACGTGCTGCAAATGTCTTTGCACTAGTGTGACTATAGCAAAGTCCAATTGCCACGTTTAGGATGCCACTAGGTACACTGAGTGTTTGCTAGTATAATGGCTTAGTTATAATGAGTTGGAGTGTGCAATGCAGGCAGAGGTGCTGCAAATGTCTTTGCACTAGTGTGACTAGACAAATGTCCAATAGCCACGTTTAGGATGCCACTAGGTACACTGAGTGTTTGCTAGTATAATGGCTTAGTTATAATGAGTTGGAGTGTGCAATGCAGGTAGAGGTGCTGCAAATGTCTTTGCACTAGTGTGATTACAGCAAAGTCCAATAGCCACGTTTAGGATGCCACTAGGTACACTGAGTGTTTGCTAGTATAATGGCTTAGTTATAATGAGTTGGAGTGTGCAATGCAGGTAGAGGTGCTGCAAATGTCTTTGCACTAGTGTGACTATAGCAAAGTCCAATAGCCACGTTTAGGATGCCACTAGGTACACTGAGTGTTTGCTAGTATAATGGCTTAGTTATAATGAGTTGTAGTGTGCAATGCAGGCAGACGTGCTGCAAATGTCTTTGCACTAGTGTGACTATAGCAAAGTCCAATAGCCACGTTTAGGATGCCACTAGGTACACTGAGTGTTTGCTAGTATAATGGCTTAGTTATAATGAGTTGGAGTGTGCAATGCAGGCAGAGGTGCTGCAAATGTCTTTGCACTAGTGTGACTAGACAAATGTCCAATAGCCACGTTTAGGATGCCACTAGGTACACTGAGTGTTTGCTAGTATAATGGCTTAGTTATAATGAGTTGGAGTGTGCAATGCAGGTAGAGGTGCTGCAAATGTCTTTGCACTAGTGTGACTATAGCAAAGTCCAATAGCCACGTTTAGGATGCCACTAGGTACACTGAGTGTTTGCTAGTATAATGGCTTAGTTATAATGAGTTGTAATGTGAAATGCAGGTAGAGGTGCTGCAAATGTCTTTGCACTAGTGTGACTATAGCAAAGTCCAATTGCCACGTTTAGGATGCCACTAGGTACACTGAGTGTTTGCTAGTATAATGGCTTAGTTATAATGAGTTGGAGTGTGCAATGCAGGCAGAGGTGCTGCAAATGTCTTTGCACTAGTGTGACTATAGCAAAGTCCAATAGCTACGTTTAGGATGCCACTAGGTACACTGAGTGTATGCTAGTATAATGGCTTAGTTATAATGAGTTGGAGTGTGCAATGCAGGCAGAGGTGCTGCAAATGTCTTTGCACTAGTGTGACTAGACAAATGTCCAATAGCCACGTTTAGGATGCCACTAGGTACACTGAGTGTTTGCTAGTATAATGGCTTAGTTATAATGAGTTGGAGTGTGCAATGCAGGTAGAGGTGCTGCAAATGTCTTTGCACTAGTGTGACTATAGCAAAGTCCAATAGCCACGTTTAGGATGCCACTAGGTACACTGAGTGTTTGCTAGTATAATGGCTTAGTTATATTGAGTTGGAGTGTGCAATGCAGGCAGAGGTGCTGCAAATGTCTTTGCACTAGTGTGACTAGACAAATGTCCAATAGCCACGTTTAGGATGCCACTAGGTACACTGAGTGTTTGCTAGTATAATGGCTTAGTTATAATGAGTTGGAGTGTGCAATGCAGGTAGAGGTGCTGCAAATGTCTTTGCACTAGTGTGACTATAGCAAAGTCCAATAGCCACGTTTAGGATGCCACTAGGTACACTGAGTGTTTGCTAGTATAATGGCTTAGTTATAATGAGTTGTAGTGTGCAATGCAGGCAGAGGTGCTGCAAATGTCTTTGCACTAGTGTGACTATAGCAAAGTCCAATAGCCACGTTTAGGATGCCACTAGGTACACTGAGTGTTTGCTAGTATAATGGCTTAGTTATAATGAGTTGGAGTGTAAAATGCAGGCAGAGGTTCTGCAAATGTCTTTGCACTAGTGTGACTAGACAAATGTCCAATAGCCACGTTTAGGATGCCACTAGGTACACTGAGTGTTTGCTAGTATAATGGCTTAGTTATAATGAGTTGGAGTGTGCAATGCAGGTAGAGGTGCTGCAAATGTCTTTGCACTAGTGTGACTATAGCAAAGTCCAATAGCCAGGTTTAGGATGCCACTAGGTACACTGAGTGTTTGCTAGTATAATGGCTTAGTTATAATGAGTTGTAGTGTGCAATGCAGGCAGACGTGCTGCAAATGTCTTTGCACTAGTGTGACTATAGCAAAGTCCAATTGCCACGTTTAGGATGCCACTAGGTACACTGAGTGTTTGCTAGTATAATGGCTTAGTTATAATGAGTTGGAGTGTGCAATGCAGGCAGAGGTGCTGCAAATGTCTTTGCACTAGTGTGACTAGACAAATGTCCAATAGCCACTTTTAGGATGCCACTAGGTACACTGAGTGTTTGCTAGTATAATGGCTTAGTTATAATGAGTTGGAGTGTAAAATGCAGGCAGAGGTTCTGCAAATGTCTTTGCACTAGTGTGACTAGACAAATGTCCAATAGCCACGTTTAGGATGCCACTAGGTACACTGAGTGTTTGCTAGTATAATGGCTTAGTTATAATGAGTTGGAGTGTGCAATGCAGGTAGAGGTGCTGCAAATGTCTTTGCACTAGTGTGACTATAGCAAAGTCCAATAGCCACGTTTAGGATGCCACTAGGTACACTGAGTGTTTGCTAGTATAATGGCTTAGTTATAATGAGTTGTAGTGTGCAATGCAGGCAGACGTGCTGCAAATGTCTTTGCACTAGTGTGACTATAGCAAAGTCCAATTGCCACGTTTAGGATGCCACTAGGTACACTGAGTGTTTGCTAGTATAATGGCTTAGTTATAATGAGTTGGAGTGTGCAATGCAGGCAGAGGTGCTGCAAATGTCCTTGCACTAGTGTGACTAGACAAATGTCCAATAGCCACGTTTAGGATGCCACTAGGTACACTGAGTGTTTGCTAGTATAATGGCTTAGTTATAATGAGTTGGAGTGTGCAATGCAGGTAGAGGTGCTGCAAATGTCTTTGCACTAGTGTGACTATAGCAAAGTCCAATAGCCACGTTTAGGATGCCACTAGGTACACTGAGTGTTTGCTAGTATAATGGCTTAGTTATAATGAGTTGGAGTGTGCAATGCAGGCAGAGGTGCTGCAAATGTCTTTGCACTAGTGTGACTATAGCAAAGTCCAATAGCCACGTTTAGGATGCCACTAGGTACACTGAGTGTTTGCTAGTATAATGGCTTAGTTATAATGAGTTGTAGTGTGCAATGCAGGCAGACGTGCTGCAAATGTCTTTGCACTAGTGTGACTATAGCAAAGTCCAATAGCCACGTTTAGGATGCCACTAGGTACACTGAGTGTTTGCTAGTATAATGGCTTAGTTATAATGAGTTGGAGTGTGCAATGCAGGCAGAGGTGCTGCAAATGTCTTTGCACTAGTGTGACTAGACAAATGTCCAATAGCCACGTTTAGGATGCCACTAGGTACACTGAGTGTTTGCTAGTATAATGGCTTAGTTATAATGAGTTGGAGTGTGCAATGCAGGCAGAGGTGCTGCAAATGTCTTTGCACTAGTGTGACTAGACAAATGTCCAATAGCCACGTTTAGGATGCCACTAGGTACACTGAGTGTTTGCTAGTATAATGGCTTAGTTATAATGAGTTGGAGTGTGCAATGCAGGTAGAGGTGCTGCAAATGTCTTTGCACTAGTGTGACTATAGCAAAGTCCAATAGCCACGTTTAGGATGCCACTAGGTACACTGAGTGTTTGCTAGTATAATGGCTTAGTTATAATGAGTTGGAGTGTGCAATGCAGGTAGAGGTGCTGCAAATGTCTTTGCACTAGTGTGACTATAGCAAAGTCCAATAGCCACGTTTAGGATGCCACTAGGTACACTGAGTGTTTGCTAGTATAATGGCTTAGTTATAATGAGTTGTAGTGTGCAATGCAGGCAGACGTGCTGCAAATGTCTTTGCACTAGTGTGACTATAGCAAAGTCCAATTGCCACGTTTAGGATGCCACTAGGTACACTGAGTGTTTGCTAGTATAAATGGCTTAGTTATAATGAGTTGGAGTGTGCAATGCAGGCAGAGGTGCTGCAAATGTCTTTGCACTAGTGTGACTAGACAAATGTCCAATAGCCACGTTTAGGATGCCACTAGGTACACTGAGTGTTTGCTAGTACAATGGCTTAGTTATAATGAGTTGGAGTGTGCAATGCAGGTAGAGGTGCTGCAAATGTCTTTGCACTAGTGTGACTATAGCAAAGTCCAATAGCCACGTTTAGGATGCCACTAGGTACACTGAGTGTTTGCTAGTATAATGGCTTAGTTATAATGAGTTGGAGTGTGCAATGCAGGTAGAGGTGCTGCAAATGTCTTTGCACTAGTGTGACTATAGCAAAGTCCAATAGCCACGTTTAGGATGCCACTAGGTACACTGAGTGTTTGCTAGTATAATGGCTTAGTTATAATGAGTTGTAGTGTGCAATGCAGGCAGAGGTGCTGCAAATGTCTTTGCACTAGTGTGACTATAGCAAAGTCCAATAGCCACGTTTAGGATGCCACTAGGTACACTGAGTGTTTGCTAGTATAATGGCTTAGTTATAATGAGTTGGAGTGTGCAATGCAGGTAGAGGTGCTGCAAATGTCTTTGCACTAGTGTGACTATAGCAAAGTCCAATAGCCACGTTTAGGATGCCACTAGGTACACTGAGTGTTTGCTAGTATAATGGCTTAGTTATAATGAGTTGTAGTGTGCAATGCAGGCAGACGTGCTGCAAATGTCTTTGCACTAGTGTGACTATAGCAAAGTCCAATAGCCACGTTTAGGATGCCACTAGGTACACTGAGTGTTTGCTAGTATAATGGCTTAGTTATAATGAGTTGGAGTGTGCAATGCAGGCAGAGGTGCTGCAAATGTCTTTGCACTAGTGTGACTAGACAAATGTCCAATAGCCACGTTTAGGATGCCACTAGGTACACTGAGTGTTTGCTAGTATAATGGCTTAGTTATAATGAGTTGGAGTGTGCAATGCAGGTAGAGGTGCTGCAAATGTCTTTGCACTAGTGTGACTATAGCAAAGTCCAATAGCCACGTTTAGGATGCCACTAGGTACACTGAGTGTTTGCTAGTATAATGGCTTAGTTATAATGAGTTGGAGTGTGCAATGCAGGCAGAGGTGCTGCAAATGTCTTTGCACTAGTGTGACTAGACAAATGTCCAATAGCCACGTTTAGGATGCCACTAGGTACACTGAGTGTTTGCTAGTATGATGGCTTAGTTATAATGAGTTGGAGTGTGCAATGCAGGTAGAGGTGCTGCAAATGTCTTTGCACTAGTGTGACTATAGCAAAGTCCAATAGCCACGTTTAGGATGCCACTAGGTACACTGAGTGTTTGCTAGTATAATGGCTTAGTTATAATGAGTTGTAGTGTGCAATGCAGGCAGAGGTGCTGCAAATGTCTTTGCACTAGCGTGACTATAGCAAAGTCCAATAGCCACGTTTAGGATGCCACTAGGTACACTGAGTGTTTGCTAGTATAATGGCTTAGTTATAATGAGTTGGAGTGTGCAATGCAGGTAGAGGTGCTGCAAATGTCTTTGCACTAGTGTGACTATAGCAAAGTCCAATAGCCACGTTTAGGCTGCCACTAGGTACACTGAGTGTTTGCTAGTATAATGGCTTAGTTATAATGAGTTGGAGTGTGCAATGCAGGTAGAGGTGCTGCAAATGTCTTTGCACTAATGTGACTATAGCAAAGTCCAATAGCCACGTTTAGGATGCCACTAGGTACACTGAGTGTTTGCTAGTATAATGGCTTAGTTATAATGAGTTGGAGTGTGCAATGCAGGCAGAGGTGCTGCAAATGTCTTTGCACTAGTGTGACTAGACAAATGTCCAATAGCCACGTTTAGGATGCCACTAGGTACACTGAGTGTTTGCTAGTATAATGGCTTAGTTATAATGAGTTGGAGTGTAAAATGCAGGCAGAGGTGCTGCAAATGTCTTTGCACTAGTGTGACTAGACAAATGTCCAATAGCCACGTTTAGGATGCCACTAGGTACACTGAGTGTTTGCTAGTATAATGGCTTAGTTATAATGAGTTGGAGTGTGCAATGCAGGTAGAGGTGCTGCAAATGTCTTTGCACTAGTGTGACTATAGCAAAGTCCAATAGCCACGTTTAGGATGCCACTAGGTACACTGAGTGTTTGCTAGTATAATGGCTTAGTTATAATGAGTTGTAGTGTGCAATGCAGGCAGACGTGCTGCAAATGTCTTTGCATTAGTGTGACTATAGCAAAGTCCAATTGCCACGTTTAGGATGCCACTAGGTACACTGAGTGTTTGCTAGTATAATGGCTTAGTTATAATGAGTTGGAGTGTGCAATGCAGGCAGAGGTGCTGCAAATGTCTTTGCACTAGTGTGACTAGACAAATGTCCAATAGCCACGTTTAGGATGCCACTAGGTACACTGAGTGTTTGCTAGTATAATGGCTTAGTTATAATGAGTTGGAGTGTGCAATGCAGGTAGAGGTGCTGCAAATGTCTTTGCACTAGTGTGACTATAGCAAAGTCCAATAGCCACGTTTAGGATGCCACTAGGTACACTGAGTGTTTGCTAGTATAATGGCTTAGTTATAATGAGTTGGAGTGTGCAATGCAGGTAGAGGTGCTGCAAATGTCTTTGCACTAGTGTGACTATAGCAAAGTCCAATAGCCACGTTTAGGATGCCACTAGGTACACTGAGTGTTTGCTAGTATAATGGCTTAGTTATAATGAGTTGTAGTGTGCAATGCAGGCAGACGTGCTGCAAATGTCTTTGCACTAGTGTGACTATAGCAAAGTCCAATTGCCACGTTTAGGATGCCACTAGGTACACTGAGTGTTTGCTAGTATAATGGCTTAGTTATAATGAGTTGGAGTGTGCAATGCAGGCAGAGGTGCTGCAAATGTCTTTGCACTAGTGTGACTAGACAAATGTCCAATAGCCACGTTTAGGATGCCACTAGGTACACTGAGTGTTTGCTAGTATAATGGCTTAGTTATAATGAGTTGGAGTGTGCAATGCAGGTAGAGGTGCTGCAAATGTCTTTGCACTAGTGTGACTATAGCAAAGTCCAATAGCCACGTTTAGGATGCCACTAGGTACACTGAGTGTTTGCTAGTATAATGGCTTAGTTATAATGAGTTGTAGTGTGCAATGCAGGCAGAGGTGCTGCAAATGTCTTTGCACTAGCGTGACTATAGCAAAGTCCAATAGCCACGTTTAGGATGCCACTAGGTACACTGAGTGTTTGCTAGTATAATGGCTTAGTTATAATGAGTTGGAGTGTAAAATGCAGGCAGAGGTGCTGCAAATGTCTTTGCACTAGTGTGACTAGACAAATGTCCAATAGCCACGTTTAGGATACCACTAGGTACACTGAGTGTTTGCTAGTATAATGGCTTAGTTATAATGAGTTGGAGTGTGCAATGCAGGTAGAGGTGCTGCAAATGTCTTTGCACTAGTGTGACTATAGCAAAGTCCAATAGCCACGTTTAGGCTGCCACTAGGTACACTGAGTGTTTGCTAGTATAATGGCTTAGTTATAATGAGTTGGAGTGTGCAATGCAGGTAGAGGTGCTGCAAATGTCTTTGCACTAATGTGACTTTAGCAAAGTCCAATAGCCACGTTTAGGATGCCACTAGGTACACTGAGTGTTTGCTAGTATAATGGCTTAGTTATAATGAGTTGGAGTGTGCAATGCAGGCAGAGGTGCTGCAAATGTCTTTGCACTAGTGTGACTAGACAAATGTCCAATAGCCACGTTTAGGATGCCACTAGGTACACTGAGTGTTTGCTAGTATAATGGCTTAGTTATAATGAGTTGGAGTGTAAAATGCAGGCAGAGGTGCTGCAAATGTCTTTGCACTAGTGTGACTAGACAAATGTCCAATAGCCACGTTTAGGATGCCACTAGGTACACTGAGTGTTTGCTAGTATAATGGCTTAGTTATAATGAGTTGGAGTGTGCAATGCAGGTAGAGGTGCTGCAAATGTCTTTGCACTAGTGTGACTATAGCAAAGTCCAATAGCCACGTTTAGGATGCCACTAGGTACACTGAGTGTTTGCTAGTATAATGGCTTAGTTATAATGAGTTGTAGTGTGCAATGCAGGCAGACGTGCTGCAAATGTCTTTGCACTAGTGTGACTATAGCAAAGTCCAATTGCCACGTTTAGGATGCCACTAGGTACACTGAGTGTTTGCTAGTATAATGGCTTAGTTATAATGAGTTGGAGTGTGCAATGCAGGCAGAGGTGCTGCAAATGTCTTTGCACTAGTGTGACTAGACAAATGTCCAATAGCCACGTTTAGGATGCCACTAGGTACACTGAGTGTTTGCTAGTATAATGGCTTAGTTATAATGAGTTGGAGTGTGCAATGCAGGTAGAGGTGCTGCAAATGTCTTTGCACTAGTGTGACTATAGCAAAGTCCAATAGCCACGTTTAGGATGCCACTAGGTACACTGAGTGTTTGCTAGTATAATGGCTTAGTTATAATGAGTTGGAGTGTGCAATGCAGGTAGAGGTGCTGCAAATGTCTTTGCACTAGTGTGACTATAGCAAAGTCCAATAGCCACGTTTAGGATGCCACTAGGTACACTGAGTGTTTGCTAGTATAATGGCTTAGTTATAATGAGTTGTAGTGTGCAATGCAGGCAGACGTGCTGCAAATGTCTTTGCACTAGTGTGACTATGGCAAAGTCCAATTGCCACGTTTAGGATGCCACTAGGTACACTGAGTGTTTGCTAGTATAATGGCTTAGTTATAATGAGTTGGAGTGTGCAATGCAGGCAGAGGTGCTGCAAATGTCTTTGCACTAGTGTGACTAGACAAATGTCCAATAGCCACGTTTAGGATGCCACTAGGTACACTGAGTGTTTGCTAGTATAATGGCTTAGTTATAATGAGTTGGAGTGTGCAATGCAGGTAGAGGTGCTGCAAATGTCTTTGCACTAGTGTGACTATAGCAAAGTCCAATAGCCACGTTTAGGATGCCACTAGGTACACTGAGTGTTTGCTAGTATAATGGCTTAGTTATAATGAGTTGGAGTGTGCAATGAAGGCAGAGGTGCTGCAAATGTCTTTGCACTAGTGTGACTAGACAAATGTCCAATAGCCACGTTTAGGATGCCACTAGGTACACTGAGTGTTTGCTAGTATAATGGCTTAGTTATAATGAGTTGGAGTGTGCAATGCAGGTAGAGGTGCTGCAAATGTCTTTGCACTAGTGTGACTATAGCAAAGTCCAATAGCCACGTTTAGGATGCCACTTGGTACTCTGAGTGTTTGCTAGTATAATGGCTTAGTTATAATGAGTTGGAGTGTGCAATGCAGGCAGAGGTGCTGCAAATGTCTTTGCACTAGTGTGACTAGACAAATGTCCAATAGCCACGTTTAGGATGCCACTAGGTACACTGAGTGTTTGCTAGTATAATGGCTTAGTTATAATGAGTTGTAGTGTGCAATGCAGGCAGACGTGCTGCAAATGTCTTTGCACTAGTGTGACTATAGCAAAGTCCAATTGCCACGTTTTGGATGCCACTAGGTACACTGAGTGTTTGCTAGTATAATGGCTTAGTTATAATGAGTTGGAGTGTGCAATGCAGGCAGAGGTGCTGCAAATGTCTTTGCACTAGTGTGACTAGACAAATGTCCAATAGCCACGTTTAGGATGCCACTAGGTACACTGAGTGTTTGCTAGTATAATGGCTTAGTTATAATGAGTTGGAGTGTGCAATGCAGGTGGAGGTGCTGCAAATGTCTTTGCACTAATGTGACTATAGCAAAGTCCAATAGCCACGTTTAGGATGCCACTAGGTACACTGAGTGTTTGCTAGTATAATGGCTTAGTTATAATGAGTTGGAGTGTGCAATGCAGGCAGAGGTGCTGCAAATGTCTTTGCACTAGTGTGACTAGACAAATGTCCAATAGCCACGTTTAGGATGCCACTAGGTACACTGAGTGTTTGCTAGTATAATGGCTTAGTTATAATGAGTTGGAGTGTAAAATGCAGGCAGAGGTGCTGCAAATGTCTTTGCACTAGTGTGACTAGACAAATGTCCAATAGCCACGTTTAGGATGCCACTAGGTACACTGAGTGTTTGCTAGTATAATGGCTTAGTTATAATGAGTTGGAGTGTGCAATGCAGGTAGAGGTGCTGCAAATGTCTTTGCACTAGTGTGACTATAGCAAAGTCCAATAGCCACGTTTAGGATGCCACTAGGTACACTGAGTGTTTGCTAGTATAATGGCTTAGTTATAATGAGTTGTAGTGTGCAATGCAGGCAGACGTGCTGCAAATGTCTTTGCACTAGTGTGACTATAGCAAAGTCCAATTGCCACGTTTAGGATGCCACTAGGTACACTGAGTGTTTGCTAGTATAATGGCTTAGTTATAATGAGTTGGAGTGTGCAATGCAGGCAGAGGTGCTGCAAATGTCTTTGCACTAGTGTGACTAGACAAATGTCCAATAGCCACGTTTAGGATGCCACTAGGTACACTGAGTGTTTGCTAGTATAATGGCTTAGTTATAATGAGTTGGAGTGTGCAATGCAGGTAGAGGTGCTGCAAATGTCTTTGCACTAGTGTGACTATAGCAAAGTCCAATAGCCACGTTTAGGATGCCACTAGGTACACTGAGTGTTTGCTAGTATAATGGCTTAGTTATAATGAGTTGGAGTGTGCAATGCAGGTAGAGGTGCTGCAAATGTCTTTGCACTAATGTGACTATAGCAAAGTCCAATAGCCACGTTTAGGATGCCACTAGGTACACTGAGTGTTTGCTAGTATAATGGCTTAGTTATAATGAGTTGGAGTGTGCAATGCAGGCAGAGGTGCTGCAAATGTCTTTGCACTAGTGTGACTAGACAAATGTCCAATAGCCACGTTTAGGATGCCACTAGGTACACTGAGTGTTTGCTAGTATAATGGCTTAGTTATAATGAGTTGGAGTGTAAAATGCAGGCAGAGGTGCTGCAAATGTCTTTGCACTAGTGTGACTAGACAAATGTCCAATAGCCACGTTTAGGATGCCACTAGGTACACTGAGTGTTTGCTAGTATAATGGCTTAGTTATAATGAGTTGGAGTGTGCAATGCAGGTAGAGGGGCTGCAAATGTCTTTGCACTAGTGTGACTATAGCAAAGTCCAATAGCCACGTTTAGGATGCCACTAGGTACACTGAGTGTTTGCTAGTATAATGGCTTAGTTATAATGAGTTGTAGTGTGCAATGCAGGCAGACGTGCTGCAAATGTCTTTGCATTAGTGTGACTATAGCAAAGTCCAATTGCCACGTTTAGGATGCCACTAGGTACACTGAGTGTTTGCTAGTATAATGGCTTAGTTATAATGAGTTGGAGTGTGCAATGCAGGCAGAGGTGCTGCAAATGTCTTTGCACTAGTGTGACTAGACAAATGTCCAATAGCCACGTTTAGGATGCCACTAGGTACACTGAGTGTTTGCTAGTATAATGGCTTAGTTATAATGAGTTGGAGTGTGCAATGCAGGTAGAGGTGCTGCAAATGTCTTTGCACTAGTGTGACTATAGCAAAGTCCAATAGCCACGTTTGGGATGCCACTAGGTACACTGAGTGTTTGCTAGTATAATGGCTTAGTTATAATGAGTTGGAGTGTGCAATGCAGGTAGAGGTGCTGCAAATGTCTTTGCACTAATGTGACTATAGCAAAGTCCAATAGCCACGTTTAGGATGCCACTAGGTACACTGAGTGTTTGCTAGTATAATGGCTTAGTTATAATGAGTTGGAGTGTGCAATGCAGGCAGAGGTGCTGCAAATGTCTTTGCACTAGTGTGACTAGACAAATGTCCAATAGCCACGTTTAGGATGCCACTAGGTACACTGAGTGTTTGCTAGTATAATGGCTTAGTTATAATGAGTTGGAGTGTGCAATGCAGGTAGAGGTGCTGCAAATGTCTTTGCACTAGTGTGACTATAGCAAAGTCCAATAGCCACGTTTAGGATGCCACTAGGTACACTGAGTGTTTGCTAGTATAATGGCTTAGTTATAATGAGTTGGAGTGTGCAATGCAGGTAGAGGTGCTGCAAATGTCTTTGCACTAATGTGACTATAGCAAAGTCCAATAGCCACGTTTAGGATGCCACTAGGTACACTGAGTGTTTGCTAGTATAATGGCTTAGTTATAATGAGTTGGAGTGTGCAATGCAGGCAGAGGTGCTGCAAATGTCTTTGCACTAGTGTGACTAGACAAATGTCCAATAGCCACGTTTAGGATGCCACTAGGTACACTGAGTGTTTGCTAGTATAATGGCTTAGTTATAATGAGTTGGAGTGTAAAATGCAGGCAGAGGTGCTGCAAATGTCTTTGCACTAGTGTGACTAGACAAATGTCCAATAGCCACGTTTAGGATGCCACTAGGTACACTGAGTGTTTGCTAGTATAATGGCTTAGTTATAATGAGTTGGAGTGTGCAATGCAGGTAGAGGGGCTGCAAATGTCTTTGCACTAGTGTGACTATAGCAAAGTCCAATAGCCACGTTTAGGATGCCACTAGGTACACTGAGTGTTTGCTAGTATAATGGCTTAGTTATAATGAGTTGTAGTGTGCAATGCAGGCAGACGTGCTGCAAATGTCTTTGCATTAGTGTGACTATAGCAAAGTCCAATTGCCACGTTTAGGATGCCACTAGGTACACTGAGTGTTTGCTAGTATAATGGCTTAGTTATAATGAGTTGGAGTGTGCAATGCAGGCAGAGGTGCTGCAAATGTCTTTGCACTAGTGTGACTAGACAAATGTCCAATAGCCACGTTTAGGATGCCACTAGGTACACTGAGTGTTTGCTAGTATAATGGCTTAGTTATAATGAGTTGGAGTGTGCAATGCAGGTAGAGGTGCTGCAAATGTCTTTGCACTAGTGTGACTATAGCAAAGTCCAATAGCCACGTTTGGGATGCCACTAGGTACACTGAGTGTTTGCTAGTATAATGGCTTAGTTATAATGAGTTGGAGTGTGCAATGCAGGTAGAGGTGCTGCAAATGTCTTTGCACTAATGTGACTATAGCAAAGTCCAATAGCCACGTTTAGGATGCCACTAGGTACACTGAGTGTTTGCTAGTATAATGGCTTAGTTATAATGAGTTGGAGTGTGCAATGCAGGCAGAGGTGCTGCAAATGTCTTTGCACTAGTGTGACTAGACAAATGTCCAATAGCCACGTTTAGGATGCCACTAGGTACACTGAGTGTTTGCTAGTATAATGGCTTAGTTATAATGAGTTGGAGTGTGCAATGCAGGTAGAGGTGCTGCAAATGTCTTTGCACTAGTGTGACTATAGCAAAGTCCAATAGCCACGTTTAGGATGCCACTAGGTACACTGAGTGTTTGCTAGTATAATGGCTTAGTTATAATGAGTTGTAGTGTGCAATGCAGGCAGACGTGCTGCAAATGTCTTTGCACTAGTGTGACTATAGCAAAGTCCAATTGCCACGTTTAGGATGCCACTAGGTACACTGAGTGTTTGCTAGTATAATGGCTTAGTTATAATGAGTTGGAGTGTGCAATGCAGGCAGAGGTGCTGCAAATGTCTTTGCACTAGTGTGACTAGACAAATGTCCAATAGCCACGTTTAGGATGCCACTAGGTACACTGAGTGTTTGCTAGTATAATGGCTTAGTTATAATGAGTTGGAGTGTGCAATGCAGGTAGAGGTGCTGCAAATGTCTTTGCACTAGTGTGACTATAGCAAAGTCCAATAGCCACGTTTAGGATGCCACTAGGTACACTGAGTGTTTGCTAGTATAATGGCTTAGTTATAATGAGTTGGAGTGTGCAATGCAGGTAGAGGTGCTGCAAATGTCTTTGCACTAATGTGACTATAGCAAAGTCCAATAGCCACGTTTAGGATGCCACTAGGTACACTGAGTGTTTGCTAGTATAATGGCTTAGTTATAATGAGTTGGAGTGTGCAATGCAGGCAGAGGTGCTGCAAATGTCTTTGCACTAGTGTGACTAGACAAATGTCCAATAGCCACGTTTAGGATGCCACTAGGTACACTGAGTGTTTGCTAGTATAATGGCTTAGTTATAATGAGTTGGAGTGTGCAATGCAGGTAGAGGTGCTGCAAATGTCTTTGCACTAGTGTGACTATAGCAAAGTCCAATAGCCACGTTTAGGATGCCACTAGGTACACTGAGTGTTTGCTAGTATAATGGCTTAGTTATAATGAGTTGTAGTGTGCAATGCAGGCAGAGGTGCTGCAAATGTCTTTGCACTAGCGTGACTATAGCAAAGTCCAATAGCCACGTTTAGGATGCCACTAGGTACACTGAGTGTTTGCTAGTATAATGGCTTAGTTATAATGAGTTGGAGTGTAAAATGCAGGCAGAGGTGCTGCAAATGTCTTTGCACTAGTGTGACTAGACAAATGTCCAATAGCCACGTTTAGGATGCCACTAGGTACACTGAGTGTTTGCTAGTATAATGGCTTAGTTATAATGAGTTGGAGTGTGCAATGCAGGTAGAGGTGCTGCAAATGTCTTTGCACTAGTGTGACTATAGCAAAGTCCAATAGCCACGTTTAGGCTGCCACTAGGTACACTGAGTGTTTGCTAGTATAATGGCTTAGTTATAATGAGTTGGAGTGTGCAATGCAGGTAGAGGTGCTGCAAATGTCTTTGCACTAATGTGACTATAGCAAAGTCCAATAGCCACGTTTAGGATGCCACTAGGTACACTGAGTGTTTGCTAGTATAATGGCTTAGTTATAATGAGTTGGAGTGTGCAATGCAGGCAGAGGTGCTGCAAATGTCTTTGCACTAGTGTGACTAGACAAATGTCCAATAGCCACGTTTAGGATGCCACTAGGTACACTGAGTGTTTGCTAGTATAATGGCTTAGTTATAATGAGTTGGAGTGTAAAATGCAGGCAGAGGTGCTGCAAATGTCTTTGCACTAGTGTGACAAGACAAATGTCCAATAGCCACGTTTAGGATGCCACTAGGTACACTGAGTGTTTGCTAGTATAATGGCTTAGTTATAATGAGTTGGAGTGTGCAATGCAGGTAGAGGTGCTGCAAATGTCTTTGCACTAGTGTGACTATAGCAAAGTCCAATAGCCACGTTTAGGATGCCACTAGGTACACTGAGTGTTTGCTAGTATAATGGCTTAGTTATAATGAGTTGTAGTGTGCAATGCAGGCAGACGTGCTGCAAATGTCTTTGCACTAGTGTGACTATAGCAAAGTCCAATTGCCACGTTTAGGATGCCACTAGGTACACTGAGTGTTTGCTAGTATAATGGCTTAGTTATAATGAGTTGGAGTGTGCAATGCAGGCAGAGGTGCTGCAAATGTCTTTGCACTAGTGTGACTAGACAAATGTCCAATAGCCACGTTTAGGATGCCACTAGGTACACTGAGTGTTTGCTAGTATAATGGCTTAGTTATAATGAGTTGGAGTGTGCAATGCAGGTAGAGGTGCTGCAAATGTCTTTGCACTAGTGTGACTATAGCAAAGTCCAATAGCCACGTTTAGGATGCCACTAGGTACACTGAGTGTTTGCTAGTATAATGGCTTAGTTATAATGAGTTGGAGTGTGCAATGCAGGTAGAGGTGCTGCAAATGTCTTTGCACTAGTGTGACTATAGCAAAGTCCAATAGCCACGTTTAGGATGCCACTAGGTACACTGAGTGTTTGCTAGTATAATGGCTTAGTTATAATGAGTTGTAGTGTGCAATGCAGGCAGACGTGCTGCAAATGTCTTTGCACTAGTGTGACTATAGCAAAGTCCAATTGCCACGTTTAGGATGCCACTAGGTACACTGAGTGTTTGCTAGTATAATGGCTTAGTTATAATGAGTTGGAGTGTGCAATGCAGGCAGAGGTGCTGCAAATGTCTTTGCACTAGTGTGACTAGACAAATGTCCAATAGCCACGTTTAGGATGCCACTAGGTACACTGAGTGTTTGCTAGTATAATGGCTTAGTTATAATGAGTTGGAGTGTGCAATGCAGGTAGAGGTGCTGCAAATGTCTTTGCACTAGTGTGACTATAGCAAAGTCCAATAGCCACGTTTAGGATGCCACTAGGTACACTGAGTGTTTGCTAGTATAATGGCTTAGTTATAATGAGTTGGAGTGTGCAATGCAGGTAGAGGTGCTGCAAATATCTTTGCACTAGTGTGACTATAGCAAAGTCCAATAGCCACGTTTAGGATGCCACTAGGTACACTGAGTGTTTGCTAGTATAATGGCTTAGTTATAATGAGTTGTAGTGTGCAATGCAGGCAGACGTGCTGCAAATGTCTTTGCACTAGTGTGACTATAGCAAAGTCCAATAGCCACGTTTAGGATGCCACTAGGTACACTGAGTGTTTGCTAGTATAATGGCTTAGTTATAATGAGTTGGAGTGTGCAATGAAGGCAGAGGTGCTGCAAATGTCTTTGCACTAGTGTGACTAGACAAATGTCCAATAGCCACGTTTAGGATGCCACTAGGTACACTGAGTGTTTGCTAGTATAATGGCTTAGTTATAATGAGTTGGAGTGTGCAATGCAGGTAGAGGTGCTGCAAATGTCTTTGCACTAGTGTGACTATAGCAAAGTCCAATAGCCACGTTTAGGATGCCACTTGGTACTCTGAGTGTTTGCTAGTATAATGGCTTAGTTATAATGAGTTGGAGTGTGCAATGCAGGCAGAGGTGCTGCAAATGTCTTTGCACTAGTGTGACTAGACAAATGTCCAATAGCCACGTTTAGGATGCCACTAGGTACACTGAGTGTTTGCTAGTATAATGGCTTAGTTATAATGAGTTGGAGTGTGCAATGCAGGTAGAGGTGCTGCAAATGTCTTTGCACTAGTGTGACTATAGCAAAGTCCAATAGCCACGTTTAGGATGCCACTAGGTACACTGAGTGTTTGCTAGTATAATGGCTTAGTTATAATGAGTTGTAGTGTGCAATGCAGGCAGACGTGCTGCAAATGTCTTTGCACTAGTGTGACTATAGCAAAGTCCAATTGCCACGTTTTGGATGCCACTAGGTACACTGAGTGTTTGCTAGTATAATGGCTTAGTTATAATGAGTTGGAGTGTGCAATGCAGGCAGAGGTGCTGCAAATGTCTTTGCACTAGTGTGACTAGACAAATGTCCAATAGCCACGTTTAGGATGCCACTAGGTACACTGAGTGTTTGCTAGTATAATGGCTTAGTTATAATGAGTTGGAGTGTGCAATGCAGGTAGAGGTGCTGCAAATGTCTTTGCACTAGTGTGACTATAGCAAAGTCCAATAGCCACGTTTGGGATGCCACTAGGTACACTGAGTGTTTGCTAGTATAATGGCTTAGTTATAATGAGTTGGAGTGTGCAATGCAGGTAGAGGTGCTGCAAATGTCTTTGCACTAATGTGACTATAGCAAAGTCCAATAGCCACGTTTAGGATGCCACTAGGTACACTGAGTGTTTGCTAGTATAATGGCTTAGTTATAATGAGTTGGAGTGTGCAATGCAGGCAGAGGTGCTGCAAATGTCTTTGCACTAGTGTGACTAGACAAATGTCCAATAGCCACGTTTAGGATGCCACTAGGTACACTGAGTGTTTGCTAGTATAATGGCTTAGTTATAATGAGTTGGAGTGTAAAATGCAGGCAGAGCTGCTGCAAATGTCTTTGCACTAGTGTGACTAGACAAATGTCCAATAGCCACGTTTAGGATGCCACTAGGTACACTGAGTGTTTGCTAGTATAATGGCTTAGTTATAATGAGTTGGAGTGTGCAATGCAGGTAGAGGTGCTGCAAATGTCTTTGCACTAGTGTGACTATAGCAAAGTCCAATAGCCACGTTTAGGATGCCACTAGGTACACTGAGTGTTTGCTAGTATAATGGCTTAGTTATAATGAGTTGTAGTGTGCAATGCAGGCAGACGTGCTGCAAATGTCTTTGCACTAGTGTGACTATAGCAAAGTCCAATTGCCACGTTTAGGATGCCACTAGGTACACTGAGTGTTTGCTAGTATAATGGCTTAGTTATAATGAGTTGGAGTGTGCAATGCAGGCAGAGGTGCTGCAAATGTCTTTGCACTAGTGTGACTAGACAAATGTCCAATAGCCACGTTTAGGATGCCACTAGGTACACTGAGTGTTTGCTAGTATAATGGCTTAGTTATAATGAGTTGGAGTGTGCAATGCAGGTAGAGGTGCTGCAAATGTCTTTGCACTAGTGTGACTATAGCAAAGTCCAATAGCCACGTTTAGGATGCCACTAGGTACACTGAGTGTTTGCTAGTATAATGGCTTAGTTATAATGAGTTGGAGTGTGCAATGCAGGTAGAGGTGCTGCAAATGTCTTTGCACTAGTGTGACTATAGCAAAGTCCAATAGCCACGTTTAGGATGCCACTAGGTACACTGAGTGTTTGCTAGTATAATGGCTTAGTTATAATGAGTTGTAGTGTGCAATGCAGGCAGACGTGCTGCAAATGTCTTTGCACTAGTGTGACTATAGCAAAGTCCAATTGCCACGTTTAGGATGCCACTAGGTACACTGAGTGTTTGCTAGTATAATGGCTTAGTTATAATGAGTTGGAGTGTGCAATGCAGGCAGAGGTGCTGCAAATGTCTTTGCACTAGTGTGACTAGACAAATGTCCAATAGCCACGTTTAGGATGCCACTAGGTACACTGAGTGTTTGCTAGTATAATGGCTTAGTTATAATGAGTTGGAGTGTGCAATGCAGGTAGAGGTGCTGCAAATGTCTTTGCACTAGTGTGACTATAGCAAAGTCCAATAGCCACGTTTAGGATGCCACTAGGTACACTGAGTGTTTGCTAGTATAATGGCTTAGTTATAATGAGTTGGAGTGTGCAATGCAGGTAGAGGTGCTGCAAATATCTTTGCACTAGTGTGACTATAGCAAAGTCCAATAGCCACGTTTAGGATGCCACTAGGTACACTGAGTGTTTGCTAGTATAATGGCTTAGTTATAATGAGTTGTAGTGTGCAATGCAGGCAGACGTGCTGCAAATGTCTTTGCACTAGTGTGACTATAGCAAAGTCCAATAGCCACGTTTAGGATGCCACTAGGTACACTGAGTGTTTGCTAGTATAATGGCTTAGTTATAATGAGTTGGAGTGTGCAATGAAGGCAGAGGTGCTGCAAATGTCTTTGCACTAGTGTGACTAGACAAATGTCCAATAGCCACGTTTAGGATGCCACTAGGTACACTGAGTGTTTGCTAGTATAATGGCTTAGTTATAATGAGTTGGAGTGTGCAATGCAGGTAGAGGTGCTGAAAATGTCTTTGCACTAGTGTGACTATAGCAAAGTCCAATAGCCACGTTTAGGATGCCACTAGGTACACTGAGTGTTTGCTAGTATAATGGCTTAGTTATAATGTGTTGTAGTGTGCAATGCAGGCAGACGTGCTGCAAATGTCTTTGCACTAGTGTGACTATAGCAAAGTCCAATTGCCACGTTTTGGATGCCACTAGGTACACTGAGTGTTTGCTAGTATAATGGCTTAGTTATAATGAGTTGGAGTGTGCAATGCAGGCAGAGGTGCTGCAAATGTCTTTGCACTAGTGTGACTAGACAAATGTCCAATAGCCACGTTTAGGATGCCACTAGGTACACTGAGTGTTTGCTAGTATAATGGCTTAGTTATAATGAGTTGGAGTGTGCAATGCAGGTAGAGGTGCTGCAAATGTCTTTGCACTAGTGTGACTATAGCAAAGTCCAATAGCCACGTTTGGGATGCCACTAGGTACACTGAGTGTTTGCTAGTATAATGGCTTAGTTATAATGAGTTGGAGTGTGCAATGCAGGCAGAGGTGCTGCATATGTCTTTGCACTAGTGTGACTAGACAAATGTCCAATAGCCACGTTTAGGATGCCACTAGGTACACTGAGTGTTTGCTAGTATAATGGCTTAGTTATAATGAGTTGGAGTGTGCAATGCAGGTAGAGGTGCTGCAAATGTCTTTGCACTAGTGTGACTATAGCAAAGTCCAATAGCCACGTTTAGGATGCCACTAGGTACACTGAGTGTTTGCTAGTATAATGGCTTAGTTATAATGAGTTGGAGTGTGCAATGCAGGTAGAGGTGCTGCAAATGTCTTTGCACTAGTGTGACTATAGCAAAGTCCAATAGCCACGTTTAGGATGCCACTAGGTACACTGAGTGTTTGCTAGTATAATGGCTTAGATATAATGAGTTGGAGTGTGCAATGCAGGCAGAGGTGCTGCATATGTCTTTGCACTAGTGTGACTAGACAAATGTCCAATAGCCACGTTTAGGATGCCACTAGGTACACTGAGTGTTTGCTAGTATAATGGCTTAGTTATAATGAGTTGTAGTGTGCAATGCAGGCAGACGTGCTGCAAATGTCTTTGCACTAGTGTGACTATAGCAAAGTCCAATTGCCACGTTTAGGATGCCACTAGGTACACTGAGTGTTTGCTAGTATAATGGCTTAGTTATAATGAGTTGGAGTGTGCAATGCAGGCAGAGGTGCTGCAAATGTCTTTGCACTAGTGTGACTAGACAAATGTCCAATAGCCACGTTTAGGATGCCACTAGGTACACTGAGTGTTTGCTAGTATAATGGCTTAGTTATAATGAGTTGGAGTGTGCAATGCAGGTAGAGGTGCTGCAAATGTCTTTGCACTAGTGTGACTATAGCAAAGTCCAATAGCCACGTTTAGGATGCCACTAGGTACACTGAGTGTTTGCTAGTATAATGGCTTAGTTATAATGAGTTGGAGTGTGCAATGCAGGTAGAGGTGCTGCAAATGTCTTTGCACTAGTGTGACTATAGCAAAGTCCAATAGCCACGTTTAGGATGCCACTAGGTACACTGAGTGTTTGCTAGTATAATGGCTTAGTTATAATGAGTTGTAGTGTGCAATGCAGGCAGACGTGCTGCAAATGTCTTTGCACTAGTGTGACTATAGCAAATTCCAATAGTCACGTTTAGGATGCCACTAGGTACACTGAGTGTTTGCTAGTATAATGGCTTAGTTATAATGAGTTGGAGTGTGCAATGCAGGCAGAGGTGCTGCAAATGTCTTTGCACTAGTGTGACTAGACAAATGTCCAATAGCCACGTTTAGGATGCCACTAGGTACACTGAGTGTTTGCTAGTATAATGGCTTAGTTATAATGAGTTGGGGTGTGCAATGCAGGTAGAGGTGCTGCAAATGTCTTTGCACTAGTGTGACTATAGCAAAGTCCAATAGCCACGTTTAGGATGCCACTAGGTACACTGAGTGTTTGCTAGTATAATGGCTTAGTTATAATGAGTTGGAGTGTGCAATGCAGGCAGAGGTGCTGCATATGTCTTCGCACTAGTGTGACTAGACAAATGTCCAATAGCCACGTTTAGGATGCCACTAGGTACACTGAGTGTTTGCTAGTATAATGGCTTAGTTATAATGAGTTGGAGTGTGCAATGCAGGTAGAGGTGCTGCAAATGTCTTTGCACTAGTGTGACTATAGCAAAGTCCAATAGCCACGTTTAGGATGCCACTAGGTACACTGAGTGTTTGCTAGTATAATGGCTTAGTTATAATGAGTTGTAGTGTGCAATGCAGGCAGACGTGCTGCAAATGTCTTTGCACTAGTGTGACTATAGCAAAGTCCAATTGCCACGTTTTGGATGCCACTAGGTACACTGAGTGTTTGCTAGTATAATGGCTTAGTTATAATGAGTTGGAGTGTGCAATGCAGGCAGAGGTGCTGCAAATGTCTTTGCACTAGTGTGACTAGACAAATGTCCAATAGCCACGTTTAGGATGCCACTAGGTACACTGAGTGTTTGCTAGTATAATGGCTTAGTTATAATGAGTTGGAGTGTGCAATGCAGGTAGAGGTGCTGCAAATGTCTTTGCACTAGTGTGACTATAGCAAAGTCCAATAGCCACGTTTGGGATGCCACTAGGTACACTGAGTGTTTGCTAGTATAATGGCTTAGTTATAATGAGTTGGAGTGTGCAATGCAGGTAGAGGTGCTGCAAATGTCTTTGCACTAATGTGACTATAGCAAAGTCCAATAGCCACGTTTAGGATGCCACTAGGTACACTGAGTGTTTGCTAGTATAATGGCTTAGTTATAATGAGTTGGAGTGTGCAATGCAGGCAGAGGTGCTGCAAATGTCTTTGCACTAGTGTGACTAGACAAATGTCCAATAGCCACGTTTAGGATGCCACTAGGTACACTGAGTGTTTGCTAGTATAATGGCTTAGTTATAATGAGTTGGAGTGTAAAATGCAGGCAGAGCTGCTGCAAATGTCTTTGCACTAGTGTGACTAGACAAATGTCCAATAGCCACGTTTAGGATGCCACTAGGTACACTGAGTGTTTGCTAGTATAATGGCTTAGTTATAATGAGTTGGAGTGTGCAATGCAGGTAGAGGTGCTGCAAATGTCTTTGCACTAGTGTGACTATAGCAAAGTCCAATAGCCACGTTTAGGATGCCACTAGGTACACTGAGTGTTTGCTAGTATAATGGCTTAGTTATAATGAGTTGTAGTGTGCAATGCAGGCAGACGTGCTGCAAATGTCTTTGCACTAGTGTGACTATAGCAAAGTCCAATTGCCACGTTTAGGATGCCACTAGGTACACTGAGTGTTTGCTAGTATAATGGCTTAGTTATAATGAGTTGGAGTGTGCAATGCAGGCAGAGGTGCTGCAAATGTCTTTGCACTAGTGTGACTAGACAAATGTCCAATAGCCACGTTTAGGATGCCACTAGGTACACTGAGTGTTTGCTAGTATAATGGCTTAGTTATAATGAGTTGGAGTGTGCAATGCAGGTAGAGGTGCTGCAAATGTCTTTGCACTAGTGTGACTATAGCAAAGTCCAATAGCCACGTTTAGGATGCCACTAGGTACACTGAGTGTTTGCTAGTATAATGGCTTAGTTATAATGAGTTGGAGTGTGCAATGCAGGTAGAGGTGCTGCAAATGTCTTTGCACTAGTGTGACTATAGCAAAGTCCAATAGCCACGTTTAGGATGCCACTAGGTACACTGAGTGTTTGCTAGTATAATGGCTTAGTTATAATGAGTTGTAGTGTGCAATGCAGGCAGACGTGCTGCAAATGTCTTTGCACTAGTGTGACTATAGCAAAGTCCAATTGCCACGTTTAGGATGCCACTAGGTACACTGAGTGTTTGCTAGTATAATGGCTTAGTTATAATGAGTTGGAGTGTGCAATGCAGGCAGAGGTGCTGCAAATGTCTTTGCACTAGTGTGACTAGACAAATGTCCAATAGCCACGTTTAGGATGCCACTAGGTACACTGAGTGTTTGCTAGTATAATGGCTTAGTTATAATGAGTTGGAGTGTGCAATGCAGGTAGAGGTGCTGCAAATGTCTTTGCACTAGTGTGACTATAGCAAAGTCCAATAGCCACGTTTAGGATGCCACTAGGTACACTGAGTGTTTGCTAGTATAATGGCTTAGTTATAATGAGTTGGAGTGTGCAATGCAGGTAGAGGTGCTGCAAATATCTTTGCACTAGTGTGACTATAGCAAAGTCCAATAGCCACGTTTAGGATGCCACTAGGTACACTGAGTGTTTGCTAGTATAATGGCTTAGTTATAATGAGTTGTAGTGTGCAATGCAGGCAGACGTGCTGCAAATGTCTTTGCACTAGTGTGACTATAGCAAAGTCCAATAGCCACGTTTAGGATGCCACTAGGTACACTGAGTGTTTGCTAGTATAATGGCTTAGTTATAATGAGTTGGAGTGTGCAATGAAGGCAGAGGTGCTGCAAATGTCTTTGCACTAGTGTGACTAGACAAATGTCCAATAGCCACGTTTAGGATGCCACTAGGTACACTGAGTGTTTGCTAGTATAATGGCTTAGTTATAATGAGTTGGAGTGTGCAATGCAGGTAGAGGTGCTGAAAATGTCTTTGCACTAGTGTGACTATAGCAAAGTCCAATAGCCACGTTTAGGATGCCACTAGGTACACTGAGTGTTTGCTAGTATAATGGCTTAGTTATAATGAGTTGTAGTGTGCAATGCAGGCAGACGTGCTGCAAATGTCTTTGCACTAGTGTGACTATAGCAAAGTCCAATTGCCACGTTTTGGATGCCACTAGGTACACTGAGTGTTTGCTAGTATAATGGCTTAGTTATAATGAGTTGGAGTGTGCAATGCAGGCAGAGGTGCTGCAAATGTCTTTGCACTAGTGTGACTAGACAAATGTCCAATAGCCACGTTTAGGATGCCACTAGGTACACTGAGTGTTTGCTAGTATAATGGCTTAGTTATAATGAGTTGGAGTGTGCAATGCAGGTAGAGGTGCTGCAAATGTCTTTGCACTAGTGTGACTATAGCAAAGTCCAATAGCCACGTTTGGGATGCCACTAGGTACACTGAGTGTTTGCTAGTATAATGGCTTAGTTATAATGAGTTGGAGTGTGCAATGCAGGCAGAGGTGCTGCATATGTCTTTGCACTAGTGTGACTAGACAAATGTCCAATAGCCACGTTTAGGATGCCACTAGGTACACTGAGTGTTTGCTAGTATAATGGCTTAGTTATAATGAGTTGGAGTGTGCAATGCAGGTAGAGGTGCTGCAAATGTCTTTGCACTAGTGTGACTATAGCAAAGTCCAATAGCCACGTTTAGGATGCCACTAGGTACACTGAGTGTTTGCTAGTATAATGGCTTAGTTATAATGAGTTGGAGTGTGCAATGCAGGTAGAGGTGCTGCAAATGTCTTTGCACTAGTGTGACTATAGCAAAGTCCAATAGCCACGTTTAGGATGCCACTAGGTACACTGAGTGTTTGCTAGTATAATGGCTTAGATATAATGAGTTGGAGTGTGCAATGCAGGCAGAGGTGCTGCATATGTCTTTGCACTAGTGTGACTAGACAAATGTCCAATAGCCACGTTTAGGATGCCACTAGGTACACTGAGTGTTTGCTAGTATAATGGCTTAGTTATAATGAGTTGTAGTGTGCAATGCAGGCAGACGTGCTGCAAATGTCTTTGCACTAGTGTGACTATAGCAAAGTCCAATTGCCACGTTTAGGATGCCACTAGGTACACTGAGTGTTTGCTAGTATAATGGCTTAGTTATAATGAGTTGGAGTGTGCAATGCAGGCAGAGGTGCTGCAAATGTCTTTGCACTAGTGTGACTAGACAAATGTCCAATAGCCACGTTTAGGATGCCACTAGGTACACTGAGTGTTTGCTAGTATAATGGCTTAGTTATAATGAGTTGGAGTGTGCAATGCAGGTAGAGGTGCTGCAAATGTCTTTGCACTAGTGTGACTATAGCAAAGTCCAATAGCCACGTTTAGGATGCCACTAGGTACACTGAGTGTTTGCTAGTATAATGGCTTAGTTATAATGAGTTGGAGTGTGCAATGCAGGTAGAGGTGCTGCAAATGTCTTTGCACTAGTGTGACTATAGCAAAGTCCAATAGCCACGTTTAGGATGCCACTAGGTACACTGAGTGTTTGCTAGTATAATGGCTTAGTTATAATGAGTTGTAGTGTGCAATGCAGGCAGAAGTGCTGCAAATGTCTTTGCACTAGTGTGACTATAGCAAATTCCAATAGTCACGTTTAGGATGCCACTAGGTACACTGAGTGTTTGCTAGTATAATGGCTTAGTTATAATGAGTTGGAGTGTGCAATGCAGGCAGAGGTGCTGCAAATGTCTTTGCACTAGTGTGACTAGACAAATGTCCAATAGCCACGTTTAGGATGCCACTAGGTACACTGAGTGTTTGCTAGTATAATGGCTTAGTTATAATGAGTTGGGGTGTGCAATGCAGGTAGAGGTGCTGCAAATGTCTTTGCACTAGTGTGACTATAGCAAAGTCCAATAGCCACGTTTAGGATGCCACTAGGTACACTGAGTGTTTGCTAGTATAATGGCTTAGTTATAATGAGTTGGAGTGTGCAATGCAGGCAGAGGTGCTGCATATGTCTTCGCACTAGTGTGACTAGACAAATGTCCAATAGCCACGTTTAGGATGCCACTAGGTACACTGAGTGTTTGCTAGTATAATGGCTTAGTTATAATGAGTTGTAGTGTGCAATGCAGGTAGAGGTGCTGCAAATGTCTTTGCACTAGTGTGACTATAGCAAAGTCCAATAGCCACGTTTAGGATGCCACTAGGTACACTGAGTGTTTGCTAGTATAATGGCTTAGTTATAATGAGTTGGAGTGTGCAATGCAGGTAGAGGTGCTGCAAATGTCTTTGCACTAGTGTGACTATAGCAAAGTCCAATAGCCACGTTTAGGATGCCACTAGGTACACTGAGTGTTTGCTAGTATAATGGCTTAGTTATAATGAGTTGGAGTGTGCAATGCAGGTAGACGTGCTGCAAATGTCTTTGCACTAGTGTGACTATAGCAAAGTCCAATAGCCACGTTTAGGATGCCACTAGGTACACTGAGTGTTTGCTAGTATAATGGCTTAGTTATAATGAGTTGTAGTGTGCAATGCAGGCAGACGTGCTGCAAATGTCTTTGCACTAGTGTGACTATAGCAAAGTCCAATAGCCACGTTTAGGATGCCACTAGGTACACTGAGTGTTTGCTAGTATAATGGCTTAGTTATAATGAGTTGGAGTGTGCAATGCAGGCAGAGGTGCTGCAAATGTCTTTGCACTAGTGTGACTAGACAAATGTCCAATAGCCACGTTTAGGATGCCACTAGGTACACTGAGTGTTTGCTAGTATAATGGCTTAGTTATAATGAGTTGGAGTGTGCAATGCAGGTAGAGGTGCTGCAAATGTCTTTGCACTAGTGTGACTATAGCAAAGTCCAATAGCCACGTTTAGGATGCCACTAGGTACACTGAGTGTTTGATAGTATAATGGCTTAGTTATAATGAGTTGTAGTGTGAAATGCAGGCAGACGTGCTGCAAATGTCTTTGCACTAGTGTGACTATAGCAAAGTCCAATTGCCACGATTAGGATGCCACTAGGTACACTGAGTGTTTGCTAGTATAATGGCTTAGTTATAATGAGTTGGAGTGTGCAATGCAGGCAGAGGTGCTGCATATGTCTTTGCACTAGTGTGACTAGACAAATGTCCAATAGCCACGTTTAGGATGCCACTAGGTACACTGAGTGTTTGCTAGTATAATGGCTTAGTTATAATGAGTTGTAGTGTGCAATGCAGGTAGAGGTGCTGCAAATGTCTTTGCACTAGTGTGACTATAGCAAAGTCCAATAGCCACGTTTAGGATGCCACTAGGTACACTGAGTGTTTGCTAGTATAATGGCTTAGTTATAATGAGTTGGAGTGTGCAATGCAGGTAGAGGTGCTGCAAATGTCTTTGCACTAGTGTGACTATAGCAAAGTCCAATAGCCACGTTTAGGATGCCACTAGGTACACTGAGTGTTTGCTAGTATAATGGCTTAGTTATAATGAGTTGGAGTGTGCAATGCAGGTAGAGGTGCTGCAAATGTCTTTGCACTAGTGTGACTATAGCAAAGTCCAATAGCCACGTTTAGGATGCCACTAGGTACACTGAGTGTTTGCTAGTATAATGGCTTAGATATAATGAGTTGGAGTATGCAATGCATGCAGAGGTGCTGCATATGTCTTTGCACTAGTGTGACTAGACAAATGTCCAATAGCCACGTTTAGGATGCCACTAGGTACACTGAGTGTTTGCTAGTATAATGGCTTAGTTATAATGAGTTGGAGTGTGCAATGCAGGCAGACGTGCTGCAAATGTCTTTGCACTAGTGTGACTATAGCAAAGTCCAATTGCCACGTTTAGGATGCCACTAGGTACACTGAGTGTTTGCTAGTATAATGGCTTAGTTATAATGAGTTGGAGTGTGCAATGCAGGCAGAGGTGCTGCAAATGTCTTTGCACTAGTGTGACTATAGCAAAGTCCAATAGCTACGTTTAGGATGCCACTAGGTACACTGAGTGTATGCTAGTATAATGGCTTAGTTATAATGAGTTGGAGTGTGCAATGCAGGCAGAGGTGCTGCAAATGTCTTTGCACTAGTGTGACTAGACAAATGTCCAATAGCCACGTTTAGGATGCCACTAGGTACACTGAGTGTTTGCTAGTATAATGGCTTAGTTATAATGAGTTGGAGTGTGCAATGCAGGTAGAGGTGCTGCAAATGTCTTTGCACTAGTGTGACTATAGCAAAGTCCAATAGCCACGTTTAGGATGCCACTAGGTACACTGAGTGTTTGCTAGTATAATGGCTTAGTTATATTGAGTTGGAGTGTGCAATGCAGGCAGAGGTGCTGCAAATGTCTTTGCACTAGTGTGACTAGACAAATGTCCAATAGCCACGTTTAGGATGCCACTAGGTACACTGAGTGTTTGCTAGTATAATGGCTTAGTTATAATGAGTTGGAGTGTGCAATGCAGGTAGAGGTGCTGCAAATGTCTTTGCACTAGTGTGACTATAGCAAAGTCCAATAGCCACGTTTAGGATGCCACTAGGTACACTGAGTGTTTGCTAGTATAATGGCTTAGTTATAATGAGTTGGAGTGTGCAATGCAGGCAGAGGTGCTGCAAATGTCTTTGCACTAGTGTGACTATAGCAAAGTCCAATAGCCACGTTTAGGATGCCACTAGGTACACTGAGTGTTTGCTAGTATAATGGCTTAGTTATAATGAGTTGTAGTGTGCAATGCAGGCAGAGGTGCTGCAAATGTCTTTGCACTAGTGTGACTATAGCAAAGTCCAATAGCCACGTTTAGGATGCCACTAGGTACACTGAGTGTTTGCTAGTATAATGGCTTAGTTATAATGAGTTGGCGTGTGCAATGCAGGTAGAGGTGCTGCAAATGTCTTTGCACTAGTGTGACTATAGCAAAGTCCAATAGCCACGTTTAGGATGCCACTAGGTACACTGAGTGTTTGCTAGTATAATGGCTTAGTTATAATGAGTTGTAGTGTGCAATGCAGGCAGACGTGCTGCAAATGTCTTTGCACTAGTGTGACTATAGCAAAGTCCAATAGCCACGTTTAGGATGCCACTAGGTACACTGAGTGTTTGCTAGTATAATGGCTTAGTTATAATGAGTTGGAGTGTGCAATGCAGGCAGAGGTGCTGCAAATGTCTTTGCACTAGTGTGACTAGACAAATGTCCAATAGCCACGTTTAGGATGCCACTAGGTACACTGAGTGTTTGCTAGTATAATGGCTTAGTTATAATGAGTTGGAGTGTGCAATGCAGGTAGAGGTGCTGCAAATGTCTTTGCACTAGTGTGACTATAGCAAAGTCCAATAGCCACGTTTAGGATGCCACTAGGTACACTGAGTGTTTGCTAGTATAATGGCTTAGTTATAATGAGTTGTAATGTGAAATGCAGGTAGAGGTGCTGCAAATGTCTTTGCACTAGTGTGACTATAGCAAAGTCCAATTGCCACGTTTAGGATGCCACTAGGTACACTGAGTGTTTGCTAGTATAATGGCTTAGTTATAATGAGTTGGAGTGTGCAATGCAGGCAGAGGTGCTGCAAATGTCTTTGCACTAGTGTGACTATAGCAAAGTCCAATAGCTACGTTTAGGATGCCACTAGGTACACTGAGTGTATGATAGTATAATGGCTTAGTTATAATGAGTTGGAGTGTGCAATGCAGGCAGAGGTGCTGCAAATGTCTTTGCACTAGTGTGACTAGACAAATGTCCAATAGCCACGTTTAGGATGCCACTAGGTACACTGAGTGTTTGCTAGTATAATGGCTTAGTTATAATGAGTTGGAGTGTGCAATGCAGGTAGAGGTGCTGCAAATGTCTTTGCACTAGTGTGACTATAGCAAAGTCCAATAGCCACGTTTAGGATGCCACTAGGTACACTGAGTGTTTGCTAGTATAATGGCTTAGTTATATTGAGTTGGAGTGTGCAATGCAGGCAGAGGTGCTGCAAATGTCTTTGCACTAGTGTGACTAGACAAATGTCCAATAGCCACGTTTAGGATGCCACTAGGTACACTGAGTGTTTGCTAGTATAATGGCTTAGTTATAATGAGTTGGAGTGTGCAATGCAGGTAGAGGTGCTGCAAATGTCTTTGCACTAGTGTGACTATAGCAAAGTCCAATAGCCACGTTTAGGATGCCACTAGGTACACTGAGTGTTTGCTAGTATAATGGCTTAGTTATAATGAGTTGTAGTGTGCAATGCAGGCAGAGGTGCTGCAAATGTCTTTGCACTAGTGTGACTATAGCAAAGTCCAATAGCCACGTTTAGGATGCCACTAGGTACACTGAGTGTTTGCTAGTATAATGGCTTAGTTATAATGAGTTGGAGTGTAAAATGCAGGCAGAGGTTCTGCAAATGTCTTTGCACTAGTGTGACTAGACAAATGTCCAATAGCCACGTTTAGGATGCCACTAGGTACACTGAGTGTTTGCTAGTATAATGGCTTAGTTATAATGAGTTGGAGTGTGCAATGCAGGTAGAGGTGCTGCAAATGTCTTTGCACTAGTGTGACTATAGCAAAGTCCAATAGCCAGGTTTAGGATGCCACTAGGTACACTGAGTGTTTGCTAGTATAATGGCTTAGTTATAATGAGTTGTAGTGTGCAATGCAGGCAGACGTGCTGCAAATGTCTTTGCACTAGTGTGACTATAGCAAAGTCCAATTGCCACGTTTAGGATGCCACTAGGTACACTGAGTGTTTGCTAGTATAATGGCTTAGTTATAATGAGTTGGAGTGTGCAATGCAGGCAGAGGTGCTGCAAATGTCTTTGCACTAGTGTGACTAGACAAATGTCCAATAGCCACTTTTAGGATGCCACTAGGTACACTGAGTGTTTGCTAGTATAATGGCTTAGTTATAATGAGTTGGAGTGTAAAATGCAGGCAGAGGTTCTGCAAATGTCTTTGCACTAGTGTGACTAGACAAATGTCCAATAGCCACGTTTAGGATGCCACTAGGTACACTGAGTGTTTGCTAGTATAATGGCTTAGTTATAATGAGTTGGAGTGTGCAATGCAGGTAGAGGTGCTGCAAATGTCTTTGCACTAGTGTGACTATAGCAAAGTCCAATAGCCACGTTTAGGATGCCACTAGGTACACTGAGTGTTTGCTAGTATAATGGCTTAGTTATAATGAGTTGTAGTGTGCAATGCAGGCAGACGTGCTGCAAATGTCTTTGCACTAGTGTGACTATAGCAAAGTCCAATTGCCACGTTTAGGATGCCACTAGGTACACTGAGTGTTTGCTAGTATAATGGCTTAGTTATAATGAGTTGGAGTGTGCAATGCAGGCAGAGGTGCTGCAAATGTCTTTGCACTAGTGTGACTAGACAAATGTCCAATAGCCACGTTTAGGATGCCACTAGGTACACTGAGTGTTTGCTAGTATAATGGCTTAGTTATGAGTTGGAGTGTGCAATGCAGGTAGAGGTGCTGCAAATGTCTTTGCACTAGTGTGACTATAGCAAAGTCCAATAGCCACGTTTAGGATGCCACTAGGTACACTGAGTGTTTGCTAGTATAATGGCTTAGTTATAATGAGTTGGAGTGTGCAATGCAGGCAGAGGTGCTGCAAATGTCTTTGCACTAGTGTGACTATAGCAAAGTCCAATAGCCACGTTTAGGATGCCACTAGGTACACTGAGTGTTTGCTAGTATAATGGCTTAGTTATGAGTTGTAGTGTGCAATGCAGGCAGACGTGCTGCAAATGTCTTTGCACTAGTGTGACTATAGCAAAGTCCAATAGCCACGTTTAGGATGCCACTAGGTACACTGAGTGTTTGCTAGTATAATGGCTTAGTTATAATGAGTTGGAGTGTGCAATGCAGGCAGAGGTGCTGCAAATGTCTTTGCACTAGTGTGACTAGACAAATGTCCAATAGCCACGTTTAGGATGCCACTAGGTACACTGAGTGTTTGCTAGTATAATGGCTTAGTTATAATGAGTTGGAGTGTGCAATGCAGGTAGAGGTGCTGCAAATGTCTTTGCACTAGTGTGACTATAGCAAAGTCCAATAGCCACGTTTAGGATGCCACTAGATACACTGAGTGTTTGCTAGTATAATGGCTTAGTTATAATGAGTTGTAGTGTGAAATGCAGGCAGACGTGCTGCAAATGTCTTTGCACTAGTGTGACTATAGCAAAGACCAATTGCCACGTTTAGGCTTCCACTAGGTACACTGAGTGTTTGCTAGTATAATGGCTTAGTTATAATGAGTTGGAGTGTGCAATGCAGGCAGAGGTGCTGCAAATGTCTTTGCACTAGTGTGACTAGACAAATGTCCAATAGCCACGTTTAGGATGCCACTAGGTACTCTGAGTGTTTGCTAGTATAATGGCTTAGTTATAATGAGTTGGAGTGTGCAATGCAGGCAGAGGTGCTGCAAATGTCTTTGCACTAGTGTGACTAGACAAATGTCCAATAGCCACGTTTAGGATGCCACTAGGTACACTGAGTGTTTGCTAGTATAATGGCTTAGTTATAATGAGTTGGAGTGTGCAATGCAGGTAGAGGTGCTGCAAATGTCTTTGCACTAGTGTGACTATAGCAAAGTCCAATAGCCACGTTTAGGATGCCACTAGGTACACTGAGTGTTTGCTAGTATAATGGCTTAGTTATAATGAGTTGTAGTGTGAAATGCAGGCAGACGTGCTGCAAATGTCTTTGCACTAGTGTGACTATAGCAAAGTCCAATTGCCACGTTTAGGCTTCCACTAGGTACACTGAGTGTTTGCTAGTATAACGGCTTAGTTATAATGAGTTGGAGTGTGCAATGCAGGCAGAGGTGCTGCAAATGTCTTTGCACTAGTGTGACTAGACAAATGTCCAATAGCCACGTTTAGGATGCCACTAGGTACACTGAGTGTTTGCTAGTATAATGGCTTAGTTATAATGAGTTGGAGTGTGCAATGCAGGTAGAGGTGCTGCAAATGTCTTTGCACTAGTGTGACTATAGCAAAGTCCAATAGCCACGTTTAGGATGCCACTAGGTACACTGAGTGTTTGCTAGTATAATGGCTTAGTTATAATGAGTTGGAGTGTGCAATGCAGGCAGAGGTGCTGCAAATGTCTTTGCACTAGTGTGACTATAGCAAAGTCCAATAGCCACGTTTAGGATGCCACTAGGTACACTGAGTGTTTGCTAGTATAATGGCTTAGTTATAATGAGTTGTAGTGTGCAATGCAGGCAGACGTGCTGCAAATGTCTTTGCACTAGTGTGACTATAGCAAAGTCCAATAGCCACGTTTAGGATGCCACTAGGTACACTGAGTGTTTGCTAGTATAATGGCTTAGTTATAATGAGTTGGAGTGTGCAATGCAGGCAGAGGTGCTGCAAATGTCTTTGCACTAGTGTGACTAGACAAATGTCCAATAGCCACGTTTAGGATGCCACTAGGTACACTGAGTGTTTGCTAGTATAATGGCTTAGTTATAATGAGTTGGAGTGTGCAATGCAGGTAGAGGTGCTGCAAATGTCTTTGCACTAGTGTGACTATAGCAAAGTCCAATAGCCACGTTTAGGATGCCACTAGGTACACTGAGTGTTTGCTAGTATAATGGCTTAGTTATAATGAGTTGTAGTGTGAAATGCAGGCAGACGTGCTGCAAATGTCTTTGCACTAGTGTGACTATAGCAAAGACCAATTGCCACGTTTAGGCTTCCACTAGGTACACTGAGTGTTTGCTAGTATAATGGCTTAGTTATAATGAGTTGGAGTGTGCAATGCAGGCAGAGGTGCTGCAAATGTCTTTGCACTAGTGTGACTAGACAAATGTCCAATAGCCACGTTTAGGATGCCACTAGGTACTCTGAGTGTTTGCTAGTATAATGGCTTAGTTATAATGAGTTGGAGTGTGCAATGCAGGCAGAGGTGCTGCAAATGTCTTTGCACTAGTGTGACTAGACAAATGTCCAATAGCCACGTTTAGGATGCCACTAGGTACACTGAGTGTTTGCTAGTATAATGGCTTAGTTATAATGAGTTGGAGTGTGCAATGCAGGTAGAGGTGCTGCAAATGTCTTTGCACTAGTGTGACTATAGCAAAGTCCAATAGCCACGTTTAGGATGCCACTAGGTACACTGAGTGTTTGCTAGTATAATGGCTTAGTTATAATGAGTTGTAGTGTGAAATGCAGGCAGACGTGCTGCAAATGTCTTTGCACTAGTGTGACTATAGCAAAGTCCAATTGCCACGTTTAGGCTTCCACTAGGTACACTGAGTGTTTGCTAGTATAATGGCTTAGTTATAATGAGTTGGAGTGTGCAATGCAGGCAGAGGTGCTGCAAATGTCTTTGCACTAGTGTGACTAGACAAATGTCCAATAGCCACGTTTAGGATGCCACTAGGTACACTGAGTGTTTGCTAGTATAATGGCTTAGTTATCATGAGTTGGAGTGTGCAATGCAGGTAGAGGTGCTGCAAATGTCTTTGCACTAGTGTGACTATAGCAAAGTCCAATAGCCACGTTTAGGATGCCACTAGGTACTCTGAGTGTTTGCTAGTATAATGGCTTAGTTATAATGAGTTGGAGTGTGCAATGCAGGCAGAGGTGCTGCAAATGTCTTTGCACTAGTGTGACTAGACAAATGTCCAATAGCCACGTTTAGGATGCCACTAGGTACACTGAGTGTTTGCTAGTATAATGGCTTAGTTATAATGAGTTGGAGTGTGCAATGCAGGTAGAGGTGCTGCAAATGTCTTTGCACTAGTGTGACTATAGCAAAGTCCAATAGCCACGTTTAGGATGCCACTAGGTACACTGAGTGTTTGCTAGTATAATGGCTTAGTTATAATGAGTTGTAGTGTGCAATGCAGGCAGACGTGCTGCAAATGTCTTTGCACCAGTGTGACTATAGCAAAGTCCAATTGCCACGTTTAGGATGCCACTAGGTACACTGAGTGTTTGCTAGTATAATGGCTTAGTTATAATGAGTTGGAGTGTGCAATGCAGGCAGAGGTGCTGCAAATGTCTTTGCACTAGTGTGACTAGACAAATGTCCAATAGCCACGTTTAGGATGCCACTAGGTACACTGAGTGTTTGCTAGTATAATGGCTTAGTTATAATGAGTTGGAGTGTGCAATGCAGGTAGAGGTGCTGCAAATGTCTTTGCACTAGTGTGACTATAGCAAAGTCCAATAGCCACGTTTAGGATGCCACTAGGTACACTGAGTGTTTGCTAGTATAATGGCTTAGTTATAATGAGTTGGAGTGTGCAATGCAGGTAGAGGTGCTGCAAATGTCTTTGCACTAGTGTGACTATAGCAAAGTCCAATAGCCACGTTTAGGATGCCACTAGGTACACTGAGTGTTTGCTAGTATAATGGCTTAGTTATAATGAGTTGTAGTGTGAAATGCAGGCAGACGTGCTGCAAATGTCTTTGCACTAGTGTGACTATAGCAAAGTCCAATTGCCACGTTTAGGATGCCACTAGGTACACTGAGTGTTTGCTAGTATAATGGCTTAGTTATAATGAGTTGGAGTGTGCAATGCAGGCAGAGGTGCTGCAAATGTCTTTGCACTAGTGTGACTAGACAAATGTCCAATAGCCACGTTTAGGATGCCACTAGGTTAACTGAGTGTTTGCTAGTATAATGGCTTAGTTATAATGAGTTGTAGTGTGCAATGCAGGCAGACGTGCTGCAAATGTCTTTGCACTAGTGTGACTATAGCAAAGTCCAATTGCCACGTTTAGGATGCCACTAGGTACACTGAGTGTTTGCTAGTATAATGGCTTAGTTATAATGAGTTGGAGTGTGCAATGCAGGCAGAGGTGCTGCAAATGTCTTTGCACTAGTGTGACTAGACAAATGTCCAATAGCCACGTTTAGGATGCCACTAGGTACACTGAGTGTTTGCTAGTATAATGGCTTAGTTATAATGAGTTGGAGTGTGCAATGCAGGTAGAGGTGCTGCAAATGTCTTTGCACTAGTGTGACTATAGCAAAGTCCAATAGCCACGTTTAGGATGCCACTAGGTACTCTGAGTGTTTGCTAGTATAATGGCTTAGTTATAATGAGTTGGAGTGTGCAATGCAGGCAGAGGTGCTGCAAATGTCTTTGCACTAGTGTGACTAGACAAATGTCCAATAGCCACGTTTAGGATGCCACTAGGTACACTGAGTGTTTGCTAGTATAATGGCTTAGTTATAATGAGTTGGAGTGTGCAATGCAGGTAGAGGTGCTGCAAATGTCTTTGCACTAGTGTGACTATAGCAAAGTCCAATAGCCACGTTTAGGATGCCACTAGGTACACTGAGTGTTTGCTAGTATAATGGCTTAGTTATAATGAGTTGGAGTGTGCAATGCAGGCAGAGGTGCTGCATATGTCTTTGCACTAGTGTGACTAGACAAATGTCCAATAGCCACGTTTAGGATGCCACTAGGTACACTGAGTGTTTGCTAGTATAATGGCTTAGTTATAATGAGTTGTAGTGTGCAATGCAGGTAGAGGTGCTGCAAATGTCTTTGCACTAGTGTGACTATAGCAAAGTCCAATAGCCACGTTTAGGATGCCATTAGGTACACTGAGTGTTTGCTAGTATAATGGCTTAGTTATAATGAGTTGGAGTGTGCAATGCAGGTAGAGGTGCTGCAAATGTCTTTGCACTAGTGTGACTATAGCAAAGTCCAATAGCCACGTTTAGGATGCCACTAGGTACACTGAGTGTTTGCTAGTATAATGGCTTAGATATAATGAGTTGGATTGTGCAATGCAGGCAGAGGTGCTGCATATGTCTTTGCACTAGTGTGACTAGACAAATGTCCAATAGCCACGTTTAGGATGCCACTAGGTACACTGAGTGTTTGCTAGTATAATGGCTTAGTTATAATGAGTTGTAGTGTGCAATGCAGGCAGACGTGCTGCAAATGTCTTTGCACTAGTGTGACTATAGCAAAGTCCAATTGCCACGTTTAGGATGCCACTAGGTACACTGAGTGTTTGCTAGTATAATGGCTTAGTTATAATGAGTTGGAGTGTGCAATGCAGGCAGAGGTGCTGCAAATGTCTTTGCACTAGTGTGACTAGACAAATGTCCAATATCCACGTTTAGGATGCCACTAGGTACACTGAGTGTTTGCTAGTATAATGGCTTAGTTATAATGGGTTGGAGTGTGCAATGCAGGTAGAGGTTCTGCAAATGTCTTTGCACTAGTGTGACTATAGCAAAGTCCAATAGCCACGTTTAGGATGCCACTAGGTACACTGAGTGTTTGCTAGTATAATGGCTTAGTTATAATGAGTTGGAGTGTGCAATGCAGGCAGAGGTGCTGCATATGTCTTTGCACTAGTGTGACTAGACAAATGTCCAATAGCCACGTTTAGGATGCCACTAGGTACACTGAGTGTTTGCTAGTATAATGGCTTAGTTATAATGAGTTGTAGTGTGCAATGCAGGTAGAGGTGCTGCAAATGTCTTTGCACTAGTGTGACTATAGCAAAGTCCAATAGCCACGTTTAGGATGCCATTAGGTACACTGAGTGTTTGCTAGTATAATGGCTTAGTTATAATGAGTTGGAGTGTGCAATGCAGGTAGAGGTGCTGCAAATGTCTTTGCACTAGTGTGACTATAGCAAAGTCCAATAGCCACGTTTAGGATGCCACTAGGTACACTGAGTGTTTGCTAGTATAATGGCTTAGATATAATGAGTTGGAGTGTGCAATGCAGGCAGAGGTGCTGCATATGTCTTTGCACTAGTGTGACTAGACAAATGTCCAATAGCCACGTTTAGGATGCCACTAGGTACACTGAGTGTTTGCTAGTATAATGGCTTAGTTATAATGAGTTGGAGTGTGCAATGCAGGTAGAGGTGCTGCAAATGTCTTTGCACTAGTGTGACTATAGCAAAGTCCAATAGCCACGTTTAGGATGCCACTAGGTACACTGAGTGTTTGCTAGTATAATGGCTTAGTTATAATGAGTTGGAGTGTGCAATGCAGGCAGAGGTGCTGCATATGTCTTTGCACTAGTGTGACTAGACAAATGTCCAATAGCCACGTTTAGGATGCCACTAGGTACACTGAGTGTTTGCTAGTATAATGGCTTAGTTATAATGAGTTGTAGTGTGCAATGCAGGCAGACGTGCTGCAAATGTCTTTGCACTAGTGTGACTATAGCAAAGTCCAATAGCCACGTTTAGGATGCCACTAGGTACACTGAGTGTTTGCTAGTATAATGGCTTAGTTATAATGAGTTGGAGTGTGCAATGCAGGCAGAGGTGCTGCATATGTCTTTGCACTAGTGTGACTAGACAAATGTCCAATAGCCACGTTTAGGATGCCACTAGGTACACTGAGTGTTTGCTAGTATAATGGCTTAGTTATAATGAGTTGGAGTGTGCAGAGGACAGGAGGGTACAGTGCCAGGATTGTGGGGCTCTGGGTAGAGGAATGGAAGCCTTCCTTTCTATTCCCTCCTAATAGGGAAATGCAGGGAGGAAATCCCTGACCTTGGCTACACAGACGCTGTCGCTGTTTTCAGGACCTGTCACCTTAACTCTGACCCTGCCGGTTTGAGCCCTTAAAAGGACTGCTAGAAAGTGTATGGAGCGCATACAGCTGTATCTGCGATAGGACAAAGGACGGAGCTGCGACAGTGATGTCTGACACCAAAGACGCAGAAGAGATAATGGCGTCCTGGAGGAAAATGTCCGGTTTTATAATGCAGGGACATGTGACATGGACATCCTATCACACATGCCGTTGCTTCTCTGGCTAAAAGTCCACTTAGCTGTGTGTGTGTCTGGGATTGGCTGACATGCTGGCCCGCCCCACTACACGCGCGCGCTTAGGGAAGGAAGACAAGGAAAAAAAAAAAAAAATGGCGATCGCCATTATAGAAACAGCAGTGATCTGAAGGCGCTGTTCACGCACACTATACACTGAAATGTCATAATAGTGTGATTCACAGAGTAACTTACACTATTACAGCGGAAAGCCAGCTAGGAATTAGCTGGTTTTTTGCTGCTAGAACCGTTCTCGAACGTTTCTAGAACTATCGAGCTTTTGCAAAAAGCTCGAGTTCTAGTTCGATCTAGAACAGGCCCCAAAATCACTCGAGCCTAGAACTGGAGAACCTCGAACCTCGAACCGCGCTCAACTCTATTCATTAAAACTATACATGACACAAAAGTTCACCAAAAATACACAAAATGCATGCATTTTTTGGTAGTTTTTTCTGGCAGAAGGTGCATATTTCATGCAGGAAATATCTGCATCAAATCTGCAATGTTTGCACATAACCTTAGGCGGGCTCTACACGCTGCGACATCGCTAGCAATTGTATATCGCATGTACCCCGTTGTACATGCGATATCTGGTGCTTGCTGCCGTAGCGAACATTATCGCTACGGCAGCTTCACACACACATACCTGCTCGGCGACATCACTGTGACCGCCGAACAATCCCTCCTTCAAGGGATAGGTGCGTTCAGCGTCACAGCAACGTCACCGCGACGTCACTAAGCGGCCGGCCAATAGAAGCGGAGGGGCGGAGATGAGCGGGACATAACATCCCGCCCACCTTCTTCCTTCCACATTGCCGGTGGACGCAGGTAAGGAGATATTTGTCGCTCCTGCGGTGTCACACATAGCGATGTGTGGTGCTTCAGGAACGACAAACAACATCGTATCTGCAGCAGTAACGACATTATGGAAATGAACGATGGGACACAGATCAGCGATTTTTTTACACTTTTGCGCTAGTTCATCGTCGCATCTAGGATTTACACATTGTGATGTTGCTACCGGCGCCGGATGTACGTCACTAACGACGTGACCCCGACGATATATCGGTAGCAATGTCGCAATGTTAAAACCCGCCTTAGGCTGCGTTATTACGATGATTGTTGACTTTTTGATGTTGCAGAATTTATGCACTTATTATGTAATATAGGTTGCTTGCATTTTTATTGCGTTTGGGGGGGTATTCATAGTTATCCCCTCCCCCTGTTGGAATTAGCATAAGTATTATACAATTGATTTATCTTTTCACTTTCAGGACATGTGTGATGTCATATCCATGTGACCAGAAGGGACATGGCCTCAGCCAACAGAAAAATGTTGCTTCCTGGTATCAGGTTTGTTGGCTGAGGCTCCACCCCTTCTGGTTACATGGGTATGACCTCACACAGGTCCTGCAAGTGAAAAGTTAAGTCAATTGTATAATACTCATGCTAATTTTACCAGGGGGAGGGGATAAGTATGAATGTCCCCCAGATATTATCTGATCCTCAGCTGCTGTCACTCAAGAAGCTGCCGATTTTATAAACTTTACTTTCTTGGATTTCAAAATTTAAACATCCGAACTGACCACTACAGGTATAGAATCTATGTATAGCATCAGCCTAATAGTGCCAGTATAGCACTGGCTTTAGGTTATATACGAAAATCCTGGTGATTGGTTCCCTTTAAAGTAAAGTTGCTTTAGTTTTGATACTTCCTGTTATTTTACTTTGACAAAACTTTAATGATAAAGTTCTGTGTCAACCATGTCTTTTAGATACATTTGCACCCAAGAAAGATAATAAAAATGCAACTACGTTTTCTACCTGTGGATTTTCTGCATGGAATGCAATTCTTTGGAAATAATTTGCACATAGAACTCAGTGTACCTGCATGAGAAATTGACATGTTGTGGATTTGAAACTCACACCGCAGGTCTGTTTACACTGAGGAAAAATAATCACAGTGGGCAGAAGATTTCTATAAATCCCGTCCACTTTGCTCTAACTGTAAGACACAGCATCAAAAACTCACCAAAAGCACATTGTGGGTACTCACCCGATGGACACAAAAATTCCACATCCGTATTTTTTTTTATTATTTCTTTGTTTGAACTGTTATATTTTAATAAATATATTTTTTAACTAATTTTTGGTCCTCTTTGGGGACTTGAACCTGCGTTCATGCAATCACTTTATATACTACAATACAGTGTATCAGAACCAGTGTCTGCCAGGAAAGATCCACCCTCAATATCTGAGCTTTCTTCAAAAACGAGGACCCAACATTTGATGTTTCAATTTGTCGGGGTTAATGATGATAAAAGATGATGCATTCATTTATATGATGCATTTATCTGTATTCCTAGGCTGAGTTTTATTATAATGATGTCTTAATGGCCTGTGTCTTTAGTAACTACTCAATTTCATGGTTTCACAAGAGACTACGGTAAATATAAAAACTGTCTTTGTTTAAAGAGCAGATTTAATTTCTTTGACTGAATTTCCATTTTAGATTTTAATCAAAACTAGCTGTAATACGCAGCGTTGACTGGTACTAAGTGTATCTCTGTCTGTCTTTGTTAGAGATGAGCAAGCCTCTAGAGGCTCGAGTTCGATTTGGTTCGTCGAACGAAGGCCGTGTTCGAGTTCGGTTCGGCGAACGGCTCGACGAACCTCTCGAGCCCCACAGAAACCAATGGCAGGCAAACACAAACACATAAAAACACATTATAAATGTACACATACAGTTAATAAACATTGCTATAACACTTACCTGTCTGCGCGATGCATCCTACACTCTGTCTCCCGCCGCTTTTCCTTCCAATAATCGCTATGTCCTCCCGGTAACCAGAACCGATGATAGGACCTTCCGTGACGTCAAAAAAGCATGTGACCAGTCACGTGTCTATTATCTCATTGGCTACAGACTGGTCACATGGCTAGACGTCATTGCTAGGTCCTGTCAGTGCATCTCTCCGGTACACGGTGGTCGTTTGCGCATCCCCATGTACCAGCGAGATGCTCTGGCACATGGTCGGCTCCCGGTTCTGCTTCCCCGTTCCGTCATTCCCCGGCTGTCCCGACCGGTGAATAATAGAGATCACCGTTGCTGTATCAACCCGCCTATCAGCGGTGACATCACTGCTTACAGCACGCAGCTTCTGATCATTCACGGAGCAGAAGCGTCTTCCTCCCATGCTGTGCTGTCTGATGTAGCAGAGCTGCATGGGTTGATTCTCCTTCAACCCATGCAGCACTGCTACATCAGACAGCACAGCATGGAAGGAAGAACACTGCTTCTCCGTGCAGTCTATTCACACAGTGAGCGTCTTTCTCCCATGCAGTGCTGTCTGATGTAGCAGAGCTGCATGGGTTGAAGGAGAAAGAAGACAGAAGACCATGGATTTGGGAGGCATAAGAGGGAGTAATAAACATGGAGTCTCTAAGTGTGTCTGTGTATTTATTTCTATTAAAGTATTTTTTCTGTGTGTGTTGTCTTTTTTTTTTAACTCTTTATTGGAGATTCTGAATGGCCGGGTCAAACTTGCCTGACATTAAGAATCTCTGGCTTAATACTAGCTAGTAAAACAAAGCTAGTATTAACCCATTATTACCCAGTGAGCCACCGTCACCAGGGCAGCTGGAAGAGTTGGACACAGCACCAGATGATGGCGCTTCTATGAAAGCGCCATTTTCTGGGGCGGCTGTGGACTGCAATTCGCAGCAGAGGGGCTGAGAAAGCTCAGGCCAACCTGTGCTGTAGATTCCAATCCCCAGCTGCCTAGTTGTACCTGGCTGGACACAAAAATGGGGCGAAGTTCATGTCGATTTTTTTTTAATTATTTTATGAAATTTATGAAATAATTAAAAAAAGGGCTTCCCTATTTTTTTGTTCCCAACCGGGTACAAATAGGAAGCTGGGGGTTGGGGACACCTGTACCTGCCTGCTGTACCTGGCTAGCATACAAAAATATGGCGAAGCCCACGTCATTTGTTTTTTAATTATTTCATGAAATTCGTGAAATAATTAAAAAAAACGGGCTTCCCTACATTTTTGGTTCCCAGCCGGGTACAAATAGGCAGCTGGGGGTTGGGGACAGCCGTACCTGCCTGCTGTACCTGGCTAGCATACAAAAATATGGCGAAGCGCATGTCAGTTTTTGGGTGGGCAAAAAACTCCTGCATACAGTCCTGGATGGAGTATGCTGAGCCTTGTAGTTCTGCAGCTGCTGTCTGCTCTCCTGCATACACTAGTGAATGGAGCATGCTGAGCCGTCTTGTTCTGCAACTGCTGTCTGCTCTCCTCCATACAGACAGACAGCAGCTGAAGAACTACAAGGCTCAGCATACTCCAAGACTGTATCCAGGAGTTTTTTGCCCCCCCAAAAAATTACGTGGGCTTCGCCATGTTTTTGTATGCTAGCCAGGTACAGCATAGATCTGAAAATAAGGAGCGCTGATAGTGTAACACCAAAGTGATCAGTGGGGTATACCTGGAAAATATACACTCACCTGGATCAGTTGTGACAGTCACAACCACTAGTGCGCATGAGATAATGGCGTCTGCTGCAGCCCCACGTGGATGAGCATACAAGATAAGGCAGAAAAGGGGTTAATGCTGCGCATCAGCCAAATGAAGACGTATAATGTTGATGAAGATGAGTATTCTTTTATTTCATAGGTCTACGCGTTTCAAGGTGACAACCTCTTCCTCAGGACCAATGCATCAACAACAAGTCAACAACTTGTTGTTGATGCATTGGTCCTGAGGAAGAGGTTGTCACCTTGAAACGCGTAGACCTATGAAATAAAAGAATACTCATCTTCATCAACATTATACGTCTTCATTTGGCTGATGCGCAGCATTAACCCCTTTTCTGCCTTATCTTGTAAGCCAGGTACAGCAGGCAGCTACGGGCTACCCCCAATTCCCAGCTGCCTACTTGTACCCGGCTGGGAACCAAATATATAGGGAAGCCCTTTTTTTAATTATTTCATGAATTTCATGAAATAATTAAAAAAAAACCGATGTGGGCTTCGCCCAATTTTTGTGTCCAGCCAGGTACAACTAGGCAGCTGGGGATTGGAATCCGCAGCTCAGGGTGCCCAAGCTTTCTGGGCACCCCTGCTGCGAATTGCAGTGCGCAGCCGCCTTAGAAAATAGCACTTTCATAGAAGCGCCATCTTCTGGCGCTGTTTCCAACTCTTCCAGTTGCCCTTTTGACGGGTGGCTCGCTGGGTAATAATGAGGTTCGGGCTAGCCGTATATTATCAACTGGCCCAAAGGCTGAAATTCATGGTGTTATGCCAATATTAGACATGGCCACCATGAATTTCTAGTACAGATAAAAAAAAAACACAACACACAGAAAAATATTTTTATTAGAAATAAAACACAACACAATTAGTGACTCCATCTTTATTGAAATAATGAACCCCCCTCCGCAGTAATCCTGGATCAAGGGTCCCGCGCCGACCAATCTGGATCCAATATTATCTGATCGGTTTGCTAGAAGGTAAAGCGATCAGATGATGTGTCAGGTTCAAGGGCCTGAATCACATGACACAGCAGCTGATTGTATAAATGATTTTATACAATCAGCTGATGCATCAGTGAAAAATAAAAACCCCAACAAACTACACACTTCAGTGCAGACTCCTGTACGACAGCATCAGCTGATAGTTTAGCCGGCCGGGCGGTAAAAAGCCGGCCTCACCGCTCGACTTATAGTGTCAGTTGATTCCGTCAGGTGACCACATCAGCTGATCATCGCCAGGGCTGAGAAAGAGAGAGAGAGAAAGAAAAGAGAGAGAAGATAGAGGACAGAGAGAAGACAGAGAGGAGACAGAAGAGAGAGGGAGAGCGAGAGAAGAGAGAGAAGAGAGAGGAGAGAGAAGAGAGAGAAGAGAGAGAGGAGAGAGAGAGAGAGAAAGCAAGAGAGGGAAAAAGAGAGACTGAGAAAAATACAGAGAGAGAAAAAGAGAGAGAGGAGAGAGAGAAAGAAAGAGAGAGAAAGATAGAAAAAGACAGAGAGATAGAAAAGAGAGAGAAAGAGAGAACAAGAGAGAGAAAAGAGAGAGAAAGAGAGAGAGGAGAGAGAAGAGAGAAAGAGAAGCGATTAGAGAGAGAGAAGAGGGAGACAGAGGAGAGAGAAGAGAGAGAAGAGAGAGAGGAGAGAAGAGAGAGAGAGGAGAGAGGAGAGAGAGAGATAGAGAGAGAGGGCAAAAGAGAAAAAGAGAGACTGACAAAAAGAGAGAGAGGAAAGAGGAGAGAGAGAGGGAGAGAGAGAGGGAGAAGAGAGAGAGAAGAGAGAGAGGAGAGAGAGAGAGGGAAAAAGAGAAAAAGAGAGACTGAGAAAAAGAGAGAGAAAAAGAGAAAAAGAGAAAGAGAGAGACAGATACAGAGAGAGAGAGTGGAAGAGACAGAGAGAGGGAGAGAGAGACAGAAGAAAGAGAAGAGAGAGAGGGGAGGGAGTGAAGAGAGAGAGAAGGAGAGAAGAGACAGAAGAGAGGGAGGAGAGAGCAATGCAGCCTCATTCCGTGAACTGATCCGATTTTAGAGGTGTGTCCCAGCTCACAGCTAATGTCCGGCTCCTCCCCTCAGTGCATAATTAAATTATAATTATAAATATCTAATAATTATAATTTTAAATTAAAAATAAAAAAAATTAAGATCTTTACCAGGACCGGGAATAGAACTCACGACCTAATGCTTCTGAGTCGAGCGCTTTATCTACTGAGCTACTGACTCCTTTGGTAAAAATAGGCACATTTGGTAATCTTGAAGTCTACATTGCTGAAGTTTCTGCTGACCATGCGATTCACTTCATTGCTCTGTGGAGCTGATACAGAGCACTTGTGACACTGACAGTGTCGTGTGGATTACGTCGGACCTGGAGGGGTATTTGGGGATTAATAAAGGGGTGAAACAGGGTGTTTTTTTCCTTTTATTCTAAATAAAGGATTTTTCGCTGTGTGTGTTTATTTACTTTCACTTTCAGTATAATCATGTACAGTAACTCGAGGAGACGCCTGGTATGATTAACTCATTATTACCTCGATTGCCACCGTACCAGGGCAATTCGGGATGAGCTGGGTAGAGTCCCCCGGGACTGTCGCATCTATAGATGCGGCAATTCTGGGTGGCTGCTGGGTGATATTGTTAGGGTGGTGGGCTCCCGATAACATGGTGCTCTCCATCCTGACAATACCAGCCTCCAGCCGTGTGGCTTTATCCTGGCTGGTATCAAATATGGGGGAAACCGCATTTTTTTTTATTATTATTTATTTATTTAGTTTACTGCATGATATAGACCGGCCTGCCAGCGGCTTTGATTGGTTGCAGTGAGAGCTGTCACTCAGCTTGGGGACGTGTCTGACTGCAACAACTCATGGGCACCGGTGGGTGGGAAAAGCACAGAATAACTAATTGACTAATGAAACGGCAGCCATTTTCTAAAGAGGAAAAGACACCGCAGATTTGTGACAGACGTGGAGCGAGGCGCCCGTGATCGGTGAGTAGGAAAGGGAGAGGGATTGTGCTGGGGACACAGGACGCATGCAGATATGCAACGTGTGCACATAGCCTTACTGTGAAAAGCCACGTTTATGGTGATCGAAGCGTTCTCGAACGTAACTCGAACTGTCGAGCTTTTAGCTTTTAGCAAAAAGCTCGAGTTCGAGTTTGATCTCGAGCACCCCCAAAATCACTCAAACATGAAATTGGCGAACCTCGAACCTTGCTCAACTCTAGTCTTTTGTCTCTCTCTTTCCGTCTCTCTCTGTCTGTTTCTATGTCTGTCTCTGAGTTTGTCTCTCTCTGTTTCTCTATGTCTCTCTCCCTGTCTGCCTCTCTCTCTCTGTCTCTTTATTTTTATTTCTCTCTCTTTTTCTCTTTCTCCAGCCGTCCCTATGTCTTTCTCTATCTCTCTGTCTGTCTCTGTTTCATTGTCTCTCTGTTTATCTCTGTCTCTGTCTGTCTGTCTCTCCCTGTCTGCTTCTCTCTCTGTCTCTCTTTATCTCTCTTTTGTCTCTGTTTCTTTCTCTGTCTCTTTTTCTCTCTCTGTCTCTGCCTGTCTCTCTGTCTGTCTTTCTCGATCCGTCTTTCCACCAAAATCATATTAACTGACACATAAGCTTCTTATACTAAGAATGCCCTTCATTGCCTTTAGCAACCAATCAGAGCTCCGAATAATGACCAGAGTCAAATGAGGTGGCTGTTTTAAAATTTTGTGATTGTAAATGCAGCGGTGCGGATTTCTTTAGCGGACATACACACACACACACGCACACACGCACACACGCACACATACACTCAGCTTTATATATTAGATTATTTACACTTATGTTATTGGGATTGCTTCAAATCAAATTTATGGCACAGCTGCAAAACTTTCCGCAACAATATCCAAAGCAATTATATAACGTGTAAACATACCATTAGGGTAAATGAACATTTTGCAGATTTGGTTTTTATTTTTTGTAACTTATCCACACGGGAACTTCAGCTTTTCTGCAGGATCAATTCATTTTCTTGAGTCATTTACCCCATACATTGCAGAAAGCAAAGTACACAGTGAAGGACACACAAAGAACATGCCGATTTTAAGATACAAATGTATGCAATGTTTAGATGATATCTTTGAAATCTCATTAAATTACCTTATTAACCAGGTAAATTATTCAAATCTGACGTGTCACTTTTTATGGCAATAACTCTGTGATGTTTAAACATATCCCACTGATTTTGAGATAGTTTTCTTCATGATATTTTTACATTATATTTTATGAGCATGGCAAATTTAGATCAATATGGTTTGTGTTTATTAATAAAAAATATCAGAAATTTGTAACAATTCAAAAAAATGTGCAATTTTCCAACTTTGAATGGTTATCTCTTTAATCCAGATAGTAACACCACGCAAGAGTTAATAAACAAATTTACTTCACATTGGGTTTGTGTTGCCGCCGGTAGACCTCTGATGTAACCGTGGTGGGTCCAAGTGGTGATGTGGCCATATCGCGTGCAACAGGCTTTTTGTAAGTGGGGTTAAAATAATATTAAAAAGGGGGAGAGAAAAATAAAATAAATAAATAAATAGTTTGTGGTGCCAGTTGGGATGTTTGGATTTAGTATGGTCGGGCACTGCTGGAGGTGTCCAGGAGTTAGGTGGTGATGCACAGTGCTGGAGGGTTGTCCTCTCGCCTCCCCCAACTAGGACTGGTTCCTGGTGACAGGACAGGGAGCTTTTACCTTTTTACTGGAGCTCTGCAGAACTTTTCTCATACTATTAACAATGATGGTGGTTCTTCCTGCCTTGATGAGAGTTGGCTTATCTGTTGTACAGTGGTTATGTATTCCTCCTCTCACTGCTATTTCCATACCTGTGAATAGGTATCTTGGTATCCTGGGATTTCCAAGACAAGAACAATCTGGATTGTTAGTACCTTCTGGAGAGCAGGTGACTTGAATCCTGAAAGAAAACCTCGCTATTTCTTCCAGAAGGTTCAAGACTCAAACATATCATGGTGCTCCCAGAAACTTCACTGCTTCTTATAGAAATATTAATAGAAGTCTCTCAGTTTTCCACCGATCTTGGAAGTCCTGGTGGCCTAGGGACTGATACCCTGCCAATGTTTAGCTGGCCCCTCCAGAGGTTTTACCTCAGGACAGGACCATCTCCATATTACACTCCTCAATTCACACAGGCTGCGACTGACTGAATTTACCTCAGAAGTCAGCTCCACCCCTATGTCCTTCTAGGGCGCACACTCAAGCGATGGTTATATCTCAAGTGAACAGCCCCAGTAAGGGAGTAAGGGCAAATGTGTGTTTTGTGGTGAACAGCAGAGAAAAACATATCTCATAAAGGCTAAAAATACATGTTATACAGATTGAAATATATATGTAGCTATTATTTGTGGCGACTAGGCACAGGGCGCCACAGGTTTAAATCTGCACCATCTATAAAATATTCTTAAATTTTAGTAGGATGTTACCAGTTGTAAAATTGTAGCAGTCATTTTTCATTTTGTAAAGCTTAACGCCAGATATGGTAAAGTGGCAAGCTAAAGTGGACGCACTAAGCCACAGGGGGAACCCAGCTTACCCTTTAGTGGTAGGTAGAGATGAGCGATGTTCAAGGTTCGAGGTTCGCCAATTACAAGTTCAAGTGATTTTGTGGGGTGTTCGAGTCGTTCGACGAACTCGAACAATTTGGTAAAAGTTCGATAGTTTCGAGTTACGTTCGAGAATGGTTCAATCACCAAAAAGAGTGGCTTTTCACAGCTACGTGTGCAGGGAGCCATCGCTGGCAGCCTGCGGTAAGCTGGTAACCAGGGTAAATATCGGGTATCCAAGCAAAGTGCTTTGCTTAGTAACCCAATGTGTACCCTGGCTATATGTGCAAAAATCCCCAAAAGCCACACAGAAGCACTTCCGTGTGATTTCTGTCGGATGCCGCTGCAGTCTGTGTCTCGCTCCAGCTCCAGCCCCGCTGCTGCCCGCTCAGCAGTGTCCGCAGCTGCCCACACTGTACGGTGTCCGCAGCTGCCTACACTGCAGTGTCAGCATATGCCCACCCTGTAGTGTGTCCGCAGCTGCCCGCTCAGCAGTGTCCGCAGCTGCCCGCACTATACGATGTCCGCAGCTGCCCACACTGCAGTGTCAGCATATGCCCGCACTGTACGGTGTCCGCAGCTGCCCACACTGCAGTGTCAGCATATGCCCACACTGTACGGTGTCTGCAGCTGCCCACACTGCAGTGTCAGCATATGCCCGCACTGTATGGTGTCTGCAGCTGCCCACACTGCAGTGTCAGCAGCCGCTTGGATGACAAGAGCTGCCGTCAGGAGATTAGTAAAGTTTCTTACCTACGGTGATAAAGTCCTGCCTTCCTGACATCAGCGCTGTCACTGTCCTCCATGACCGCTGCTTGTCACATCTCCTCTCGCTGCCAACCCGAGACTGTCACTAGCGGTAATGTCACAGGCTCCCGTGATACTTGGTTTGTGAAGGCGGCGGTCATTGAACTCAGTGACAGCTCTGCTGTCAGGAGTGCAGCAATCACCGCAGGTAATGTACCTCACTAACCTCCTGACAGCAGCACTTGTCATGCCCTGCAGTGACCTTGGCTGACCTATTGATGTTAGCTCAGGTCACTGCATTGCTCTCCCACCCAATATAGAACATTCTGTTCTTCATTGACTGAGACATTGACTATGGTATGGATCGTCATGGGAACCCCTTGGATTACACCAGACCTGGATTTGTTTTTCTTTCTAATAAATTGGTGAAAGAGGGAATGTTTTGGGGAGTGTTTTTTCAAATAAAAATGTGTTTGTCGTCTATTTTTTTTTTATTACTGACTGGGTTTGTGATGTCGGGTATCTCTTAGACGCCTGACATCACGAACCCCAGGGCTTGATGCCAGGTGACATTACACATCTGGTATTAACCCCATACATTATCCCGTTTGCCACCGCACCAGGGCAATGGGATGAGCTGGAGCGAAGCACCAGGATTGGCGCATCTAATGGATGCGCCACTTCTGGGGCGGCTGCGGCCTGCTATTTTTAGGCTGGGGAGAGTTCAATAACCATGGACCTCCCTAGTTTGATAATATCAGAACCCAGCTGTCTGCTTTACCTTGGCTGGTGATCCAATTTTTGGGGGACCCCCCACGTTTTTTTAATTATTTATTTAATTTAAAATAACGGCGTGTGGTGCCCTCAGTTTTGGATTACCAGCCAAGGTGAAGCTGCCAGCTATGGTCTGCAGGCTGCAGCCGTCTGCTTTACCCTAGCTGGCTATCAAAAATAGGGGAAACCCCACGTCATTTTTTTTTATTTTTTTTTTTCTTTTTTGGCTAAATACAAGGCTAAGCACGCCTTAGTGCCACATGAAAAGCAACAAAGGGTGCAAAATTCAGGAGAGTGGGACGTTATGTGCCATTATAATGAGTGAAAACTGTGGAAAAAGAAAGCGCAATAGGGTCTTACCCCAATATATATAGGGTGAAGCAAAGGATAATCCTACTCACCAATTCGGGTTGTGACAGTCACAACACCTATAGCAGCATGTAACACCAAGTCCCGGCAGCGGTCCCCATGAGGCAGATAACAGAGAGTAGTAGAGAATGGGTTTCACAGCCGCGCCAAAAGACTACTGGATTCTTCTCAGATTAATGTTTCTTTTATTTCATAACAGGTCAAGTCTACGCGTTTCAGGAGAACACAGCTCCCTTCTTCAGGACAAATGATTTGATGATTCTTTGCTGGTTTGTCCTGAAGAAGGGAGCTGTGTTCTCCTGAAACGCGTAGACTTGACCTGTTATGAAATAAAAGAAACATTAATCTGAGAAGAATCCAGTAGTCTTTTGGAGCGGCTGTGAAACCCATTCTCTACTACTCTCTGTTATGTGCCATTATAATGACAGAAAAGACTGATATGAAGTGTACAAGCACAAGAAAATCACCAGAGCACTCTACGCTGTGAAAAGCAGTAGAAAATGGCACTGGAGTGAACATGTGACTGCCTCATGTAGGTTGAAGCAATGGATCCTGGGTAAATTTATGTATTTTCCCTCCTATAGTTATTTTGCAGTACACAAAAAAATGGAAGGCACACGGATGACAAACGGATGACATTTGAACTGTATACCGAACGGAAACGGATGCCACATGGATTAATCCATGAAAAAAACGGACCGCTTTTTACGGACCGCAAAAACAGATCGGTCGTGTGAATGTAGTCTTATTCTGATTTGCTTTTTATAAACAGCAGGCAGAAATAAGTGAATAGCGCCCCCCAGCGTCAGAAAATCTCTGAGGTTTCAGGGGGTAGCTGAGACCCTGGAGATCATGATTCAGGCCAGTTTTTCTGGTCCCCTCTCACGTGATCACCGGTATACACCGTATACCGATGATCACGTTACAGTAAATGACAGCGCCGGTAAAAAAATATTTATCTCCCATCCGACATGAACAAACATGTCAGATGGGAGATAAATCTCCTCCCCGGTCCCCTCCGGTCCCCCAGTGTCGTCAAAGTGCACCCCCCGACCCCCTCCCGGAAATCCTAGATGGCCGCCCGCACAGCAGCGCGCCGGCCGCATTCACCCGACTCCTCTGATTTCTGTCGCATGTGCCATGACACATGCGACAGAACACTTCTCCCCAGGCCCTGCCAGGCCCCCCTCTATAACCCCACCGGTGTTCCCCGGTGTCCCACGGTACCTGTGCAGCGTTGATCCCCCGCGGCCCTCTCCTTCACAATAGTCGCTGCCGCATGCACAGAGCGGCTGTCAGCTCAGCTTCCTGTGTTCAGACACAGTGAGTGGTGGTAACCATGCATCTGCAAGCTACTGCAATGCCCTGCTCGAGGTAAGGAACATAGTTGATCAGGAGAGCTATACTATATTTCCAAATGGAGGTATTTGATTTTATAGTTGCCCTGCTGAATGACTACCAAACATGAGAGTCCGTTATACGCCACAAGAAAACATGTCTAAATAGCGAGCTCTGTTGTTTAGTATTCATTCAGCTGGATAACTGGACTTAAAGGGGTATTCCATCTCCAAGATCCTATCCCCAATATATAGTAGGTGGAATAGCAATAATATCAGCAAATACCAATATTTGGAAATGTAGAATAGTTCTCCTGATTAGGCATGCCCTTACCTCATGAGCAGGGCATTGCAGCTTTGGTAGCAACCGTTACGACATGGACTCTACTGCTGTGGACCCGGGGAGAGTGGGTGTAGATTCATTGCACCCACACTCCTCACATGGAGGGTCTGAACTCCTAGAAAATGGGGGATACGTTCCCTGAGCATGTCCCCCCATATTCTAGACGGTCCAGAGTCATCGTGGGACCCCCCTATTTTTTTTCCTTACAATAAATTGGTGAAAGAGGGAATGTTTTGGGGAGTGTTTTTTCAAATAAATTTTTTTTGTCTTTTTTTTTGTTAGTACTAACAGGTTGTGATGTTGGGTATCTGATAGACGCCATGACATCACAAACTGCTGGGCCTGATGTCAGGTAACCTTACAGCTAGTATCAACCCTATTTATTACCCCGTTTGCCATCGCACCAGGGTATGGGATGAGCTGGGGTAAAGCGCCAGGATTGGCGCAGCTAGTTGATGCACCACTTTTGGGGCGCCTGTGGCCTGCTATTTTTAGGCTGTGAAGGGCCAATAACTATGGACCCTCCCGTCCTGAGAATACCAGACCACAGCTGTCTGCTTTACCTTGGCTGGTGATCCAATTTGGGGGGGACCCTACTTTTTTTTTGTAATTATTATTATTTATAAAATAATTATAAAAAAGAGCCTGGGGTGACCTCCACATTGGATCACCAACCACGGTAAAGCTCCCAGCTGTGGTTTTCAGGCTACAGCCGTCTGCTTTACCCTAGCTGGCTATCAAAAATGGGGGGACCCCACGTCATTTTTCTTTTTTAACTATTTTTTAAATAAAAAAAATTAATGGGCTTCCCTGTATTTTAATTGCCAGCCAAGGTAACGCAAGACAGATGGGGGTGGCAACCCATAGCTGAACTGCGCTGAGAATCAAAAACACCACGGAGCGCTACGTCATTTTTTTAATGATTTATTTTTACAATACTGTGATGTCAGGCAATCAAAATATAGCGAAGCCTATATTTTTTTTTAAGTTATTTAAATAAATAATTAAAAAAAATAAATGGGCTCCCGCTGCATTTTTTTGTATTGCTAGCTAAGGGTAATCCAAGCAGCTACTGGCTGCTAACCCCCACTGCTTGGTGTTACCTTCACTGACAATGCAAAATCCAGGGAAGCATTTTTAATTTTTTTTGCCAAAAAACAAAAAAAAAATGACGTGAGTTTCGCCATATTTTTGTGTGCTAGCCAGGTACAGCAGGCAGGTACAGGCTGCTCCCCAACCCCCAGCTGCCTATTTGTACCCAGCTGGGAACTAAAAATATAGAGAAGCCCTTTTTTTAATTATTTCATGAATTTCATGAAATAATTAAAAAAAAAAATCGACATGAGCTTCGCCCCATTTTTGTGTCCGGCCAGGTACAACTAGGCAGCTAGGGATTGGAATCTGCAGCACAGGTTAGCCCGAGGTTTCTGGGCCCCTCTGCCGTGAATTGCAGTCCGCAACCGCCCCAGAAAATGGCGCTTTCATAGAAGCGCCATCATATGGCGCTGTATTCAACTCTTCCAGCAGCCCTGAAGCTGGGTGGCTTGCTGGGTAATAATGATTAATACTAGCTTTGTTTTACTAGCTAGTGTTAAGCCAGAGATTCTTAATGTCAGGCAAGTTAATAATCTCCAATAAAGGGTTAAAAAAAAGACACCACACAGAGAAAAAATACTTTGATAGAAATAAATACACAGACACACTTAGATACTCCATGTTTAATACTCCCTCTCATCCCTCCACGATCACGGTCTTCTGTCTTCTTTCTTCTTCAACCCATGCAGCTCTGCTACATCAGACAGCACTGCATGGGAGGAAGACACTGCTGCTTCCCGTGCAGTCTAATCACTCAGTGAGTGAGCAGAGGCTGTGGGCTTTAAGCGGTGATGTCACCGCTGACAGATGGGTTACCATAGCAACGGTGCTCAGATCACGTGATTCCCGATGCCGCTATTTACCGGCTGTGGCATCTAGTCCTTGCATGTAGGCTGATTCTGTAAAGAGCGCCAACATGCATGGATGGGGAAATCGACCATGTGCCAGAGCATTTCGCCAGTATACAGAGATGCTGGAACGATCACTGCGTACCGGAGAGATGCACTGACAGGACCTAGCAGGACGTCTAGCCATGTGACCATTCTATAGCCAATGAGATAATAGACACATGACTGGTCACATGCTATTTTGACGTCACAATAGCTCCTATCATCAGGGCTGCTTACCGGGAGTACACAGTGATTATCAGAAGGAAAAGCGGCAGGAGACAGAATGCAGGACGCGTCGCGGGGACCTGTAAGCGTTATGGCAATGTTTATTAACTGTATGTGTACATGTATTATGTGTTTTTATGTGTTTGCCTCTCATTGTTTTCAATGGGATTCTAGTGGTTCGTCAAACGGTTTGTCGAACTTTTGTCGAACAAAGCCTCCGTTCGATGAACCGAACCGAACTCGAACGCTAGGGGGGGTGGCTCATCTCTAGTGGTAGGGTCTTGACTAAGCACCCACCGAGAGGCGGATGCCAGATACTACTCCCAGGGCAGAGACCAGGACTGTGGCAGCTGACCTTCAGGGCTGGGAAAGGTGCTGATAGGCTGAGTCTCAAGTGCAGACAGCGACCACCAGGATAGCTGAAGCATACAGCATGGCCAGGATGAACAGGCATAGTCACTAGCAAGGCTGGGACCACCGGAGTGGCTGAGGCAGATGACATGGCTAAGATGGACAGGTTGAGTCACTAGAAAGGCAGGGTCCCCTGGAGCGGCTGAGGCAGATGGCACGGCCAGAACTATCACAGTCCCTAGTAGCAACAGGGCAGGGCAGGATGGACTGGAATCGGGTATCAACAGGGTAGGGTGGATTGGAACCAGGTACAGGCAGGACATGACGGAGAAGGGGGCCTGACAACTAGCTAGCTAGAACACAAACTGCTAACTAAACAAGGGCATTAATCAGACCCCTCTCCTAGTAGGAGAGTGCCTTAAGTACCCTGTGCATAGGCTGAGAGGCACTCCTTAGGAATGGCACACTGGCTCTTTAAGAGAAGGGCAGCGGTGCACGCGTATGTCCTAGGAGCACTTGTAGAGGACCTGTGCCATGTGCACAGGGCCCAGGAGGAGGAACCAGGAAGCACCCACTTGGAGAAGTGCGGGGACGCCGGGAAGCAAGGTGAGAGCCAGATGCAGTGGTAAAAGTGTGTCCTTGCGGCAAGGAAAGCGGGGGGCACAGGAATGCCAGTGCTAAACATTTATTCAAGGAAATTTCAAAACTTCTTTTTTAGGGACCTAATCAGCTTTTCAGCAACTATGGAGAACTAAACATTGGACACCAACCAAAATGATACTATTTTGAAAACTGCACCCAATTACATATTCAAAGCTTCTGTCAGGGAGTTTATTAACCCTTCAGATGCTTTTTAGGAATTAATACAAAGTGGCATGGTAGGAAAGAAAAATATTTTTACTGGCTAAATGTTGGTAACGTCTGCACAGGTCACTATAGCTGGAAGACTCTAAAGCGGGCTTTACACACTACGACATCGCTCAAGTGATCTCGTTGGGATCACGGAATTTGTGATGCACATCCGGTTACATTAGCGATGCCGTTGCGTGTGACACCTATGAGCGATTTTGCATCGTCGCAAAAACGTGCAAAATCACTCATCGGTGACATGGGGGTCCATTCTCAAATATCGTTACTGCAGCAGTAACGATGTAGTTCCTCGTTCCTGTGGCAGCACACATCGCTCCGTGTGACACCGCAGAAACGAGTAAGCTCTCCTTACCTGACTCGCGGCCACAATGTAGAAGGAAGGAGGTGGGCGGGATGTTCGTCCCGCTCATCTCCGCCCCTCCGCTTCTATTGGGCGGCGGTTCAGTGACGCTGCTGTGACGTCGCTGTGATGCTGAACGAACCACCCCCTTAGAAAGGAGGCGGTTCGCCGGTCACAGCAACGTCCCAGGGAAGGTAAGTAGTGTGACGGGTCCGGGCGATGTTGTGCGACACGGGCAGAGATTTGCCCGTGTCGCACAACCGATGGGGGCGGGTACGCACGCTGGCGATATCGGTACCGATATCGCAGTGTGTAAAGCGCCCTTAAGGCCGTTATTTGGCTATGAACTATGATTGCTACATGCATATTCCAACTAGTCAATACATTTCAAAACCTTAAACTTTTACTTTTAATTTTTTTTTAGCCTTTCTTTTTTGTTTGATAATCATTCCCTTATAAAGTAAATGAAATGTTATTAAGCAAACTGTAAAACAGCACTGAGCTGAATGCTGTATTTTGTTTGCATATGTATACCATAAGTAAAATATTAAGCCCGCTTTACACGCTGCAATGTATCTTACAATGTTAATGTACAATGTGTCGGTGGGGTCACGTCGTAAGTGACGCACATCCGACATCGTAAGGTACATTGCAGTGTGTAACAGCTACGTGCGATTGCGATTGAACGGTAAAGAGTTCATCGCACGCACGTTGTTCATTCCTCATGAATTGAACATCAGATTGTTCATCGTACCCGGGGTAGCACGCATTGCAGTGTGTGACACCCCGGGAACGATGAACAGATCTTACCTGCGTCTTGCGGCTCCCGGATGGTAATGCGGAAGGAAGGATGTGGGCGGGTTGTTTACATCCCGCTCAGCTTTGCCCCTATGCTTCTATTGGCCGGCTGCTGCGTGACGTCGCTGTGACGCCGAACGCCCCTCCCACTCCAGGAAGTGAACGTTCGCCGTCCACATCGAGGTCGTATGGACAGGTAAGTACGTGTGACGAGGGGTTACTCGTATGTATGGCACATTCAACAAATTGAACATGTCGCACATACGATGGGGGCGGTTACGATCACATACGATATCGTATGCGAAATCGTAACATGTAAAGCAGGCTTTAGATTACTAAAACAATGAAGTAGGAGAAAATATCATTTTAACCAAAGCACCCACTTTGGCAGGTAAACAGTCACATTTCATTTTCAGGACTATAAATATTTCTATTTTTAAAGAAAAAAAAACTTGGCATATCTCAAAATGTAGGAATCAAACTTTCAGTGACACACAAGCTATGAATTTAAAATTTGGTTTTAGTTGCACAATTAGCAATGAGGGTTTTAATACATTCCCTCTTTAGTTATAATATATAATAATAATAATAATAATATTTATTCAGTTATATAGCACTATTAATTCCACAGCACTTTACACATCACTGTCTCAATTGGGGCTCATAATCTAAAGTCCCTATCTGTATGTCTTTGGAGTGTGGTAGGAAACTAAATAACCTAGTGGAAACCCACACAAGTACAGGAAGAACATACAGGTTCCTTGCAGATGTTGTTCTTGGTGGGATTTGAATCCAGGACCCCAGTGCTACAAGACTGCAGTGCTAACCACTGAGCCACTGTGCGAATTCACAGTCCAGCAGTTTATTGTATTGATCGCATTTGACCTTTTTACATTTTTATCCTGTATGCTCTGACCGCCTATCCCTACACTGCAGAAGTATAAAATTGCATTCCTTAGTTAGCCTCTATATTTTATAATGGCTATGACAGCCTCCAGATTGGCTAGTTTAGACCATGTGAATAGATTGCTGCAGAGCATTAAGGGGAAGCCCAAGCAGATACACCTGATGCCATTCACACACTCACTGAGTCTCAAGCATTGTATCAAATGTCATTTTTACTTTTCATGATCCTCGCAAATTAATTCACAGATTATTGGATTTCTTGTGAAACTGTGAATTTCAGGAAATTCAATTTGATCTTGATCCTCTGCAGATTGATCCACTCATCTTGTAGACTGAAACCTCGCGGGCAGGGTCCTCTCTCCTCCTGTACCAGTCTGTGTTTTGTATTGTTCATGATTATTGTACTTGTTTTTACTATGTATACCCTTTTCATTTGTAAAGTGCAATTTAATAAATGGTGCTTTTGTTTGAGCCAGGCTGGCAGTCAGTAGTGGCCGTACGCACAGGGGTTACCAGGCCGCAGCAGGCCGGTGGTTAACCCCATTCCTCCCAGTCTCTGCTCCAAGGGAAGGGGGATTACTGTTCCTTTCACATTGCATCTCACTCTTCTTCTGAGTCAGGAAACAGCACATGAGAGAGTTCTTCTTAACCAAACATATTTAACTTATAACAGACTCGACATTCAGGGCACCGGTATTAGTCCCATAGGGGTTTCTTATATTTTTCACATTCTTCGCAGAACAGTATAATTTGGCGGCCAGCCGCTTCCCTGGCACCCGAGTACCTTCAGGCTCCACTAGGCTCCTCATCCCCCTGGCTGCGGTCACATTAGCAGAGTCCAAATCATCTAAGCTCCTAAACCCCTCCATCCCACCCACAGGGATTTGCATGTTGCCTGGAAGGGTTTACAGCAATATCACTCCTCGGGCTATGCTTCTGTCCAGGACCAGACCTACCCTTTTCCAGAGGGTGCAACTGGCCTTCGCCGCCAGGGGGTTTCTATGTGGATCAGCTTCATGGAACGGTTGCCTTCCCGACCAGTTGGACTTTACCCCACAGCAGGGGACGCAGTTGCTCTAATCCCAGTTCTCAGGATCCCGCATGTCCATGATCCAGGACTGGCCCCTAAGGTCCACAAATTCTACACTCAGTTGGGGCTCTTTATCAATTTCTCCTCCTGGGAACTCTCCTGCAATTTTCCCTCTGTTGCCCTTTTTTGTTTCCCATGCATCTTCCCACTAACCCTCTCCTTTCTGTCAGCACCAAGGAAGTGGCCGAGCATGCCGTGGCTATTTTATGGCCATTTACCATATCATACATTAGCAATATCCAATACACTATGAAGGAAATACAGCGAGTCTGCAGGGCTTGGGGTTGGGTGCGGTGGGCTGGGCCGTTTGCCCCCCTTACATTCCTCCCTCCTTTGAGCTTGGCCTCCCAGACAAGCATGTTCCAGACCTGCAAGACACCAAAATCAGAAATACATCCCACACAATAAAATTACACCCCACTTACACTATAATAATAATAATAATAATAATAATAATAATAATAATAATAATAATAATAATCTTTAGTTTACAATACAAATTTGGTGCAGTCACCTTGGCTGTAGGTAATTTTAGGCTTTGGTCATTTTATTTGACAAATTACTGCATATCTGGTATCATACATCCTAAGGGACAGTGTTTTAAGCTAATTAATTAGTCACAATTTTCCAAAACGACATAGCCATACTTTTTTAAATTAAAAAACCCTTTATTGGATGTGCATGCCACATCTTTCAGACGGGCTAAATTGCTGGGTTTGTCAAGAAGACATTTCAGAAAACACCTAAGTACTTTTTCAATGTTTTTCATGCTGGAAAGTGTTTTTAAGCATTTTTGTTGCAACTTTTTTAGTGTCATTTTCTGTAGTTTTCTTTTTTTTTTTAAAACTCAATTCAATAAAGAAAAGATCTCAAGCAGTTTTTTATGCAAAAATGCTGACTAAATGCTTGTGGCATCTTTTCAGCTTTCCTGTAGTCTAAGGCCCCTTTCCCACATCCGTGAAAAACGTTCAGGTTTTGCATGGCCATGTTGAAGTTGTGTATGGCCCATCTGTGTGCTGTGATTTTGGTGTTCACCATGTGCTATCCGTGATAGCACATCGAGAACAAGAACTTTTTACTCACCTTTTCCTGATGCTGATGTCTCCTGCGCTGCTGCATCCGGGTCCGCAGTGCAGTGAATATTCATGAGAATAATGAGCGGGCCTGGAAGCAAGTGACAGCAGCGCTGAAGACAGCAGGGCTGGAGACGGGAGTACAGAAAATCATTAGGGATGATCGAATACTTTGATTATTCGGCTTCTCGAATATTTTCCGAATACCTCACCACTATTCGACTATTCAATGCACAATGTAAGTCTATGGGAAGCCCGAATAGTTCCGAATAGTTGTTTTTCGGGTTTCCCATAGACTTACATTGCGCATCGAATATTCACGAATACTTGAATAGCGGCGAGGTATTTGGAAAATATTCATGAATAGTCGAATAGCGGCGAGGTATTTGGAAAATATTTGCGAAGCCGAATTATCGAAGTATTCGATCATCCCTAAAACTCATTTTATTTCAAAGACACGTGTTTTCTCCTGTATGTGTCACTAGGATCACATCAGTGTGTGGTCCTTGTGACAATATAGCTGCCTGAGAAAAACAGACATGTCGCCGTGTGGAACACACGAACACATGATCAGTGAGAAATCACTGATGTGTGCCCATTGAATTTAATGGGTTTGCGTATGTTCATATATCCGGTACATATGAAAACGAACGTCATACTTCCTGGAATCACTGAAGTGTGAAGGTGGCCTTATATTGTAAAGTATAAAGCGTCATTAGAGTGGAAAAACCTCGAAGAATGGCCTACTCACTTCTTTTAGCCACTTGTTGTGTTTGGAACACTATTTTAATAAATACTCTAAAGACTAAACATACGCACAGCAAGTCATATTTACATTGACATTTACATATACATTCTTTTGTGCGATTCTGGGCACTTTTCAGTCGGATTTTGAAGCAGAACCAACAGAAAAAGACATCATGTGCATATACTTTTAAGAACCAATTACTCAAAAACAGAGAACTCATGTCATTCCCCCATTCTTCAAAGCTCTACGCCAGATAATCGTTTTTGCTGCAAATATTGACAGAGAGAAATATGTAGGTGGATTGTACCTGTCAGAATAGACAGTCAAAAAAGTATTCTTATTTTTCATTAAGCTAATTATGAGAACATTAATTGGAAAAGACGGCTCTTTAGAGCAGAAAGTGCTTTTGTGAACTTCATATGTAATTTGAGAACAATAGCGCTGTATACGGAGACTTTTAATAGAACTATAAAATAAATGATGAAGGCTTCAAATTAAATTTGACATTGTCATCTAAAATTGCTGTTATCGTGTGTCTATGACTCAATTTATATGAACAATTACTGAGCGGCATAATGTATTTATAATAAGGGAACACATGATTAAGTGAAATGAAAGAACTTTTAGGAGACATTCTTCTTCCATACATTAACTGACAGATGGCACTTTACAATATTATGGGTACAAGAAAATGTGCAGGCTAATGAGATCTAACTGGTACTTTATGAAAAGCTGTAATAATTGTGCCTAGCTTTCATGCTCGAATCTCTTCAGTATTTTGCTATAGTGTCTCCATCCATTAAACAGGCTACTTTACTGATAAAATATTGCATAGAATGGTATCAACTTCCAAACAGCAAAACAAAAGGTGGATAAGTCATAAAATGTTCCCCCATTGCTTTCCTAGTTGGAAGCTAAGTCAGAAAATAACTTCCAAACAGGAAAACAAAAGGGGATAAGTCAGAAAATAACTTCCAAACAGGAAAACAAAAGGGGATAAGTCAGAAAATAACTTCCAAACTAGAAAACAAAAGGGGATAAGTGACAAAATAGCTTCCAAACTGGAAAATAAAAAAGGATAAGTGACAAAATAGCTTCCAAACTGGAAAATAAATGGGAAAAGTGACAAAATAACTTCCATACAGGAAAGCAAAAGGGGGATGAGTCAAAAAATAACTTCCAAACAGGAAAACAAAAGGGGGATAAGTCAGAAAATAACTTTGAACCAGGAAAATAAAAGGAAGGTTAGTGAAAAAATAACTTCCAAACAGCAAAACAAAAAGGGATGAGTCCCAAAATAACTTTCAAACCGGAAAACAAAAGTGGGATAAGTCAGAAGATAACTTCTAAACTAGAAAACAAAATGGCATAAGTGACAAAATAAATTCCAAACAGGAAAACAAAAGGGGGATTGTGGAGACACGGGGCTCAGTGGGTGCTCTCGTCCACTAAAACCCGCCGCCTTTAGAAAGACAGCGTGGCTCAGGGCTCATCCCAACTGAACGCCGGCCTCCTTAACCATGGGCGTAACACTACTCAGACAACACAGGGTGAGGGAACCACAACAATTAGACTTTATTGGCTCCCCAAACAATTAACGGCACATAACACATAACCAGCAAAACACACAAATGTAACAGGCAACAGAGTCGCACCCTTCCGCTGGCTCACCAGGGATTTAGAATGTCCATACCTCAGAGCTTCCAGGGCCACTTACTCCAATCCAGCAGCACCCCGCTTTTGGCGGGCACCCACCGAGAAAGGAATAACACCAGATTTAGGAAGCTGTGTGAGGTCTACAAAGTATGTAACAGGTGACTGAACTGTCCCAACCTGAGTGTCCTCCTTAAATAGTCCTGGTTTGATGTTACAATCCTGGCAGCCGGAGTCGAAATCCCTAGGCTGTGGATATGGTCTCCAACTGGAACCGGAGTCCCTAGATTGA